>NW_020172445.1:657280-788367 GCF_003031525.2 Neophocaena asiaeorientalis asiaeorientalis | reverse complement strand
AAAAAAAAAAAAAAAAAAAAAATAGCATGCCTCTTTCTGAAGGTAAATACTTGCTACTTCAGTTCCTAGAGTTCTTCTATACAAAATGTCTAGTATATGTTAAACTATACATACACACATAAGAAAGTGTGAACCACAGCTAAGAGAAAACAATCAATAGGAACTGGCCCAAAGATGGCCTAAATCTAACTCTGTGTCTGGGTTGGAGTTATCAGAAAGTTGGAGTTATCAGAAAGAGACTTTAACATAACAATGATGAAAATGCTAAATTATCTAGTAGAAAAGGTGGGCTAAATATGTGAAGAGATGAAGGAATTTCAATAGAGACATGGAAAAAAATTTGTTTTAATCAAAAGGATAATAAGGACAAAGATACAAGAAGAGAAAACTACAGACTAATACCCATAAAGAATATAAGCACAAAAATCCTCAACAAAAAACTAGCAAACCAAATCCAACAGCACATTAAAAGGATTATACAGCATGACCAAGTGGGATTTACCTCAGAAATGCAGATGATTCAACATATGAAAATCAGTTGTTGTAATATGCCATACTAATAGAATGAAGGCATAAAAACCACATGATCATCTCAATTGACACAGAAAAGGCATTTGACAAAATTTAACAGCATATCATTTAAAAAAAAAAAAACAGCAAACTAAGAAAAGTGGGAAAGTCCTTAACATGATCAAGGTCATTTATTAAAAGCCCACAGCTAATAACATCATACTTAATGGTAAAAGACTGAAAGCTTTTCCCCTAAGATCAGGAGCAAGACAAGGATGCTTGCTTTCGCCACTGCTATTCAACATTTGTGCTGGAAGTTCTAGCCAGAGCTGTTAGGCAATAAAAAGAAATAAAAGACATCCAAATTGGAAAGGAAGAGGTAAAGTTATCTCTATTAACAGATGACATGCTCACATACTTTAAAAATCCCAAATAATCCCCAAGAAAGCTGCTAGAGCTAATAAATGAGTTGACGAAGTTTCAGGGTAGGAGATCAACACATACTTACCGATTGTGTTTCTGTGTATCAGTGATCAACAACCCTAAGAGGACATTAAGAAAGCAGTTTTCATTTACAATAGCATCTAAAAGTATTAAATACTTAGGAATTAATTTAACCAAGGAGGTATAAGGACTTGTATGCTGAAAACTGTAAAATATTTCTGAAAGAAATAAAACTAAATGGAAATATATAAAGTGAAAATAAAATCCAAATATACATGAAACAAAAATAAATAGAAAGACATTCCTTGTTCATGGAGAGGAGACTTAATTAACATTGTTAAGATATCAATACTGCCCAAAGCAGTCTACAGATTTAATGCAATACTTACCCAAATTCCAACAACCCTTTTTGCAGAATGGAAAAGCATATCCTCAAATTCATAATGGGGACTTCCCTGGTGGCGCAGTGGTTAAGAATCTGCCTACCAATGCAGGGAGCAGGGTTTGAGCCCTGGTCCAGGAAGATCCCACGTGCTGCAGAGCAACTAATCCCATGTGCCACAACTACTGAGCCCGTGTGCCACAACTACTGAAACCTGCACGCCTAGAGCCCATGCTCTGCAACAAGAGAAGCCACTGCAATGAGAAGCCTGCACATCACAACAAAGAGTAGCCACTGCTCGCCACAACTAGAGAAAGCCTGCGCACAGCAACGGAGACCCAACGCAGCCATGAGTAAATAAATAACTTTATTTTAAAAAATATTCATATGGAATTGCAAGGGGCTTCAAATAGCTGAAACAATCCTGAAAAAGAAGAGTAAAGTTGGAGGACCCCCTTTCCCTGACTTGTAACATACTACAAAGCTACAGTATTTTAAACAGTATGATACTGGCATAAAGACAGACCAGTGAAATAGAATAGAAAGCCCAGAAATAAGCCCTAACATATATGATCAGTTCATTTTTGATAGGGTTCCAAAACCATTCAGTAGGAGAAATGACAGTCTTTTCAACAAATGGTGTTGGGAAAATTAGATATCCCCATGCAAAATAATGTAGTTGGATCCTTACCTTATATTATATACAAAAATTAACTAAATATGGATCAAAGACCTAAAACTATAAAATTCTTATAAGAAAACATGAGAAAACTCTTCTCAACATTGGATTTGGTAATGGTTTCTTAAGTATGACACCTAAAGCACAGGCAACAAAACAAACAAAATAAATTAGATTCCATCAAAATTTTAAAACTTCTGTGCATCAAAGGACACAACCAAGAAAGTGAAAAGACAGCCTGCAGAATGGGAGATAATATTTGCAAATCACATAACTGCAAGGGATTAATATTCAGAATATATAAAGAACTTGTACAACTCAGCATCAAAACTAATGTAAATGCACACCCATATGTACTCCCAAAGAATGTTGAATTTTTTTCCTTAAGCAGGCACTTAACTTGGTTGGAGTCAACCTGTAAAACCTGTCTCCCTGTGGTTGGTGGTAGCTCATAATCTTATTTCAGTTATTTTAGCCTTAGGCTGCTTGGATCTGTCCTGTTCTTGAATGGTTTACAGGTCAGCCAAAGGATTGGGCGGAGTCTCTATATATATAAAATTTGGAGCTCCTCCTCTCTGGCTGTCTCTTTTCTGGGATTTGCCTCTTTCTTTCCAGAGGTTGTGACAGACTGTCTGTCCTTGGTTCTTCAAGCCCTTCAGACTGTAGATTTCTTTGGTGGTTTTAGTCTCATTGTAAGGCATGGACTGTGGCTTTCCCTCAGGTTAAAAGCCTTAAAAACAGGAAACACCTTTTGTTATTCTCTTCTTACATGTGTCAGTTTGTCTCCAGTATCTGCTTACTTTGGTGTTCTCTCCATCCTTTCAAGGTGGGTCCAGTGGGTGCTACTCAGCCATCAGACTGGACATAGGAGTCTCCCTAAGTGCTTTAGGCTCTGTTTCTTTTAACTGCCTCCTTTCTTGTGGTCGCTGTTTTTACCTCCAGCACCTGCTGGTCATCACCCTTATTAATCCTGTGTAGCCATCTTAACCTCAGCAGTAGTGAAGGGTACCAAAGAAAGTCAAGTAGCCTAGCTTGTTAAGTCAGTTGAAATATTAACTTGGAAACATGCAATAGGATTTTTCAGATCCTTTCTACTAAAAGTGTCACTGATTTTAGCAGCCCGTTAGAGGACCTTCCCACATACCCTGATCTTTAGGTCTGGTCTGGGTGGTTAATGTTGCCTGGAGCACAGAATCAACATTTCTTTTGTATTCTCCACAGCACTCTACCAAGGCTTTTCAAAATTTAGGTTGATCTATATTTTAATCCAGAAAAACTCCTTCATCCCTTTGTAATATATTGCAGCATTTTATAACTCTTAAAATATTTCTGTGATTTAGAGGGCTGTTCACTTATTACTTGTTTTTATTATTATCTTTTTTGAAATAACATTTTATGTATCAGTAGTATATGATACAAATGTAATAGGCTTACCGTTGTAAGCTTATTGTAAAATGCATGGATAATGAATTGTATTTTTCTGTGTTTGCTCTTCCAAATTAGCTCCTGGGCTATAGTGAAAAGCCGATAAATCTACAGATGTTTATTGGAACAGCAGATGATCGATATTTACGGCCTCATGCATTTTACCAGGTGCATCGGATCACTGGGAAGACAGTTGCTACTGCAAGCCAAGAGATAATAATTGCCAGCACAAAGGTTCTGGAAATTCCACTTCTTCCTGAAAACAATATGTCAGCCAGGTATTTTGAAACATATCCCAAAATGGACTGTTCTTTCTTTTCCTAAAATAACTTTGAAGAAAAGTTTATTTATTTTTATAGTACAAAAATAAGTCATTGTTCTAAATTAACTGAATAACATTATGTAAATAATTATAGTATATTTGCTAAGGTTGGTACCACATTTCCATAAAGAAAATTCAATTCAGCAAAAGTTTATGACCATGTAGTACCAGCCAAGCATCATGCTAGGTGATAGAGACAAAAGTATATGGACTTTTTTTTTTTATATGGACTTTTTTTTCAAGTAGCTCACAGTCTAATAGGGTAGACAGTAAGTAAACAATTGCAGTAAAATTATGATTGTTAAATTTCCTTGAGGAAAACTTCAACTCTACTTCCAGGTGTCCCATTTCACCCGTTTCCAAATAAAATGAGGTGGCCAAATTCTGAATGAGAATGCAGTAGAGTTTTGTTCAGGTGGATTAGTTAGGAATATATATAGTACCTGTAACAGAAACCTGAAATGCAGTGGCTTAAACAGCTAGAGGTTTAATTTTTTATTCCATAAAATAAATATACACATAGGCATCTTAGGGCTAGCACAGTGGTTCCATAAGTCATTGGGGCCCCAAGCTCCTTCTGTTTTTTCTTCTCTGCTATTATTAGCATGTGGTTTCCATCCACAAGATTGCCTCATGATCCACAATAGCTACTGGAGCTCTAGCCATCATAACTGTAATCCTGGAAGGAATAGGAAGAACGGGTAAGAGGAAGGGTAAGAGAGAACTTCCATCTGAGTCAGACCTCTTTAAAGAGCTTTTCCCAGAAACTTATCCAACAGCTTTACTACATCTCATTGATCATCCTTGTATATAAGGAAGACCTGGGTATGTTTTTACCTGAGTGCATTGCCACTGCTAACAAGATGGGGGTCTGTTACTAAGAAAAACAGAAAAAAAGAATATTTAGTAGGCAACTATTCTGCCACAACCAGGTATGTGAAACTTACAGTGAAGTTTGTTAGAGAAATTGGTTCAAACTATAATATAGGTCTTTCTTAAGATGGCAATGATATCTGTCCCAGGTTATTGCAAGAATAGTCCTATTAAAATCAGATTTCAGTCTCGAGTTCTTCTCTTTTAAATTTATATTTAAATAACTTTTTAGGTAAACTGAATATACCCCTGAGGACATAGTAACTTATGACATAATTGTACTATTATAAAATAAGAATTGCCTCTTATCTACTTATCTCCAGAAAAGACAAGTTAATATTGATTTAAATAAAACCTTATCTTTGCCTGCTTTGTTCAAAGGAACAGTACTCGAGAACTCAACTCCACTAAGTCATTACATGGGCTACAATAGAGTTTTTTCATGGCAGAGGTAGACAGCTAGCTAATAATCTCCACTCTTAAATTTCTGTGTTCTGTAATAATTAAAAAAAGAACTTTGGATTCTCAGCCAATCCTTTGTTCAGGTACTTGAGCAAAACACTTAAGAAAAAAATTGAAAAAAAAAAAAAGAAAGAAAAACATTGACTCCAGACATCCTATTTGACCAATCTTCAAATAAGGTGAGGTAGCCAGCCTCTAAATGAGGATGCAAGAAGGCTTCCTCTCTTTTACTCTAGGATCTTACTTTTTTTTAATTTTTGGCCTCGCCATGTGGCTTGTGGGATCTTAGTTCCCCGACCAGGGATCAAACCTGGGCCCTCGGCAGTGAAAGCACAGAGTCCTAACCACTGGACCACCAGGGAATTCCCTAGGATCGTACTTTTTCATCTAGCATCAAAAGCAATATGAATATACTATTATTCAGCTGCAGAGGGGAATTTGAAACTCAACTTTGAACTATCTTTTTCTAAGAACTCATAAAATTGATTCTTAGGTGACAGTTTGCAGACCATGTTTCCATTGATTCCTCTGGATAGTTCAAGCAGTAGACTTGAATCAAGTAAATAGAAATCGCCAGAAGCTTATAACTTAATGGACTGTTAAAAAGATTTTATCTCTTAAGTTGGTCATTATTACACACACATACACACAGTCTTTTCAGGTTAAAGGAAAAAAGTTGGTATTTGATGACACAGTAGATATTGCTTTACCAGACAAGGAGAGACCTACAAAAGCTTTATCATCTTTACTTTTTTAAAAAAATATTTATTTATTTATTTGGCTGCGCAGGGTCTTAGTTGTGGCATGCAGGATCTTTGTTGTGGCATGTGTGGCATGCAAACTCTTCGTTGAGGCAGTGGGACTCTTGGTTGTGGCATGTGGGATCTAGTTCCCTGACCAGGGATCAAACCTGGGCCCCCTGCATTGGGAGTGTGGAGTCTTAGCCACTGGACCACAAGGGAAGTCCCTATCATCTTTACTTTTTGCCTCAGCTTCCCAAAAGTTAATGATCAAGCTCAATTATAGTAATTCATATAACCCTAGATTTGGGATATATTTATCTCCTCTTTCTTCTATTCAAAAATATTTTCTATTTCTTTCTTCTTGACCTTATTTGTATTTATGTTGTAAAATGCCTCATATCCTTTTAAAAAATAATGTATAAATCAATAAATTAAAGAAAACAGAGTACTTGAGTTTCTAAGACATTCTCTCAAGAACTTGGGAAAGCCTTACCTACAGAATAGTGTGAACAAATCAGAGCAGTAGGATCTGAACGTATCTTCCTCCTCCTTTTCACATGGAACAGAGGTGTAGTCAAGATTCATGTTCCCTTCTCCAACCAGAGCTGGCATATACTGCCTGCCTGGATCAGACCAGAAAGAACAAAGCTGTAAAAATACCATTATTACTAGTAGCAAGCAGCTTAGCCCCCTTACCCCACCCTGCTCTGCCATACACACACCTGAAGCTTCTCTGGCTATCTGTCCACTCTGAACTGTTAGATTGGGGAACAGGAATTCTATAGGAACCAAGGTTTGTGACAACAACATTGTGTGTGTCCAAGAAAGGGTTGAGTAAGGAGCAACTAGGAAGTTACCCAAATCTAAGAAACCTTTTCTAAGTACCTTAGATAACAGGGCAGCTAATGCTGAATGAGCCTGTTTTATCCAGGAACTAATTACTAGGATAAACTGTAGTGACTGAATGTAATATAGTTTCAGGTAGTGGTAGATTTAAAAATTGCAAATGATAAGACCGTTGTTCAAAATAATTTATGCACAATGAGTTGTAGGTATGTATTAAAAGGCTCTAGTGGGGACTTCCCTGGTGGTCCACGCTAGAAGCATATGACTCCACGCTTCCACTGCAAGGGTCATGGGTTCGATCCCTGGTCAGGGAACTAGGATCCTGCATGCCGCGTGGCATGGCCAAAAAAAAAAGAAAAAGGCTCTGTTTAAGGTGGGGAAAGATTGGTAGAAACTCTTCCTTGAGCTTTACTGGTTCTTGATAACCTAGCTTTGTAACATATATTATCCTTCAAAGTGACTTCTCTAGCCTCTGGGCAGTGAGCATTAGAGTTGGAACATTAGAGCATTAGAGTGGGTAGATAAAGTAAGAGGATGGATAATAAGGAATGCCATAAGAGAGAGTAAACTTTAACTAGAATGTTTGATTGTTCGTTACCTCTTGCTTTATTCTTCTAATATGTAAATAACAAAGATATGTTATAGGTACTGGTGTTTCCTACCATGATTGTGTGTTAAGCAGCTATACTTAGTAATAAATTTTGAAGATAATGAATGAAATTTTAGACCTTAAATGCCAAAACTTTAATCTTATATGTGCATTTCTTAGAAATGTAAGCCTGGGAATTCCCTGGTGTTCCAGTGGTTAGGACTCTGTGCTTTCACTGCCGAGGGCGTAGGTTCAATCCCTGGTCGGGGAACTAAGATCCTGCAAGCCTCGAGTGTGCCCCCCCACCAAAAAAAAAAAGAAAGAAAGAAATGAAAGCCTGATAGATTGTTTTTATTAATAAATGTATCATATAAAAGTTTAAATGTTATTAATGACTTATTTGTAGTCCTATAAGTTAATCTTTTCTGGCCTATATTTATAGAATTAGAGTCTTTTACCTTATATTTCACTCATCTAGTTCTGTAACACAAACTGCCCCCCAAATTTAGTGGCTTAAAGTAGTAACTCTTGTTTTTCATGCTTCTTTTGGTTGGTTGGACTCACCTGATCCACTCATGTGGTGTTGGCTGGGATCACTCATGCCCCTGAATTCGGCTGGGAGCTCAGCTGGGGTAGCTCAAGTAGAGGATTATATGGGCTTTTCTCTCCAGCATGCTAGTTGGACATTTTCATGGTGGCTCAGGGCTCCAAGAGAACAAAATTGGAAGTTACAGAGCTTCTTAAGTGCTAGGCTTGTAACTTACACAGCATCACTTGGCCACATTCTGTTTGTCAAGGCAAGTCATAAGGCTCACTCTCAAGGAGAGGGGACATAGTTACTCCACCTCTTAATTGGAGAAGTGGCATGTGAATACAAGAATGGGAGGAATTATTGTCAGCCCTCTTTACAGACAACATGCCACACTTAGTATTACATTTTTGTCGTACAAAAACATTTTTAATCCTAAAATTTAAATGGCAGAAAATAGCGATCATATCTTTCTTTTTTGACCTGATTTTAGATAGTGATAGTTCTTCCTGGCAGATTAACAATAACTGTTTCGCTGAGTTGTTTAGAACCACTAATTTCTAGTAAGCAAATAAAATTTGTATATTTTTTTCCCTAGTATTGACTGTGCAGGTATTTTGAAACTCCGCAATTCAGATATAGAACTTCGAAAAGGAGAAACTGATATTGGCAGAAAGAATACTAGAGTACGACTTGTGTTTCGTGTACACATCCCACAGCCCAATGGAAAAGTCCTTTCTCTGCAGACAGCTTCTATACCTGTTGAATGCTGTAAGTGAGCCTGTGATATTTTAAAGTTTTGTTTATAATAGGTTATTTTCTGTTTTGTTTATAATGTAATGTTTGGATAACAGTAAACTGAGGGGGCTTCCCTGGCGGCACAGTGGTTAAGAATCCACCTGCCAATGCAGGGGACACGGGTTCGAGCCCTGGTCCGGGAAGATCCCACATGCTGCGGAGCAACTAAGCCCGCTTGCCACTACTACTGAGCCTGCGCTCTACAGCCTGCGAGCCACAACTACTGAGCCTGTGTGCCACAACTACTGAAGCCGCACACCTAGAGCCCGTGCTCCGCAATGAGAAGTCACCGCAATGAGAAGCCCGTGCACCCCAATGAAGAGTGGCCCCCGCTCGCCACAACTAGAGAAAGCCCGTGCACGACAAAGACCCAATGCAGCCAAAACTAAATGATAATAAAATATTTTTTAAAAAATGTTTCCAAAAAAAAGTAAACTGAGGGCTTCCCTGGTGGTGCAGTGGTTAAGAATCCGCCTGCCAATGCAAGGGACACAGGTTCGAGCCCTGGTCCGGGAAGATCCCACATGCCGTGGAGCAACTAAGCCCGTGTGCCACAACTACTGAAGCTGCGCATCTAGAGCCCGTGCTCCGCAACAAGAGAAGCCACTGCAACCAAGAGTAGCCCCTGCTCGCTGCAACTGGAGAAAGCCTGCATGCAGCAACAAAGACACAACGCAGCCAAAAATGAAATTAAATAAAATTTTTTAAAAAGTAAACTGAAGCCCAGGGTCTGGATAGCTGGTGTGATTTCCTTATATGGAAATAAGCTACGTGTTTAGGTGGAGGAGTACTGATCTTGGAGTTAGAAAGTGGCTTCTCATTATAATTTGACCCTAGGTAGCCTGTGTGGCTATAGACATTCTCTTGACCATAGTTTTCTTACTCATAAATGAGGAAGGTGGGCTTGATGACACCTGAGGACCAAATTATGAAGCTATGATTCTGACATTAAGTGTCATTGATACTTGGTCATCTTTGTTTCATTAAAATGTTGTAAGATGCCTGTCTCTGCAAGCTGACACTTCAGCTGAATAGGGACTTACAGGATTTTGGTTTTTGTTTTTTTTACCGTAAATTTATGTACAACACCAGGTTGAGAAAGTGAATGCTTTTTCCCTGGTTTTTCAGAGCCAAGAAATGAGAAAAGGCCTAGAATCTGATATCTACTCAAGCCCTTGAGAACTGTGGACCTCTGGCAGGTTAGCTGATAGGACTGAAATATTGAGATTGCAATTTAGATTTTTAGAGCACAGACTTAGAAGTGTTCTAATTCCATGTCTTAATTTTGTGTAGGAGGAAACTGAGGCGCAAGTATCTCAAGTGCTCCTCCCAGGTTATTTGCTTGTTGGTGTGACAGAGCTGTGGCTAGAACACAGGTTTTCTTAGTACTCTTTTGATTATGTTATATCATTTTATTTCTATTAACCACATGCATTCTTAATTTGGGATCATACCTACTGTATTACTTTTCTGTGCCTCCTTTTGCTGTTCACTGGAGTAATACTTTATCATTTTCCAGTCGACTGTGGGAATCACTGAGCAAATCCATGGTAATAGAATCACTGCAGAAGTAATTTTTGTATTAATTTTTAATAGATAATACAGGTACATGGTACAAAATTCAAAAAGAGTAAAAGAGTATAGAGTGAAAAGTAAATTTTCAAGTTAGCTAGTTCCCTTTCTTAGAAACAGCTATCATTGCCACAATCTTTGTTACCCTGCCAGACAAATGCCCATTTAAGCACATATTTCTCTAATTTTTAGCAACATAATTTAAGTTCATAGAGTAGTTTGAGTTTTTGAGATGAATTTACTCTAAAATTATTGTTTTCTCTTTTAGTTTATTAAATTATTGTGTGATTATTGTTGAGAGTATAGAAAATGCAAAATGGTACAAAGAGTAGCATTAAAATCTTTTTTGTAATATCACTTCTCTGAGATAAGTCACTATTAACCTTTTTTTTTTTTTTCACTATTAACCTTTTTTTGGATTTTTTTTCCTTTTTTTTTTTTGGTCTGTGTGTGTGTGCACGTGTGCACGCACACACAATATTTGGTAGTTATAGTGGGCGTTTTCTCATATAGTTAAATATTCTTCAAAAATGCTTTTGGCACATGCATAATATTTTATTATGGCTATGCCACTTGGTGAACACATTTTTGCTGTTACTTTGAATGAACTTGTGATAGCTAGTTTCCACTATAAATATCTAAAACTTGAATTAGTCTTACTCCGTAGGCTAGTCAGTGCTTGTTTTTATGCCCCTTCTTTGTGAGCGATTTAGAACATAAATAAGGACATAAGTGTTTTCTGAGATCTAGATTTGTGCTTGGTACTTTCTAAGTTGTAGTTCATCCTAAATCCCAGACCCATCTCCTATGAAACATTCTCTTTGAATGGGGCTGGGATCCTAATTCATATACCTTTTGTGTCTTAGTATTAAATAGTTGGAAGAGAGGGACTTCCCTGGTGGTCCAGTGGTAAAGAATCCGCCTTGCAATGCAGGGGACGGGGGTTCAGTCCCTGGTCAGGGAACTAAGATTCCACATGCCGCAGGGCAACTAAACCTGCGTGCCACAACTACTGAGCCTGCACACCTCAACTAGAGCCCGCGTGTCACAAACTACAGAGCCCACGCGCCCTGGAGCCCACGCGCCACAACTAGAGAAGAGAAAACCGACACACCACAACTAGAGAGAAGCCCACGCATGGCAACGAAAGATCCTGCATGCCACAACTAAGACCCAACACAGCTAAAAGTAAATAAAATAAATAAATCTTCAAAAAAAGAAATAGTTGGAAGAGGCATAGTGAACTGGGACTGCATGCTTCATAAAGGCAGTCAAGTTGTTTAAATTTCTTTAAAATGTTGTTCTGGCCAAACAAAACACAGCTGACCCTCAAAGCCACCAATTTTCCACCCAAGTAGTAGGACTAAAAGTAGGTCTGTTTCCAAAATGTGAAGAAGAAAGTATAATCCACCCTTTTTGTTTGTTTTAATCCAGAGAGAAACCTAGTTATTGAGGCATTTGGCAGGAATAAACCCTTAGAGAACCTAAGCAGTCAAAAGAAGTATAATGTATAGCTTGAAACTCAAGCATTTTTTAAAAAGGAAAGAAAAGCCAGAAGTAGGATCTCCAGAAAATACAGCAACTTGAAATCAGTAGATATTAGAAAAAGGCAGCAACAAGGAAAAGTTAATAGTTTACATAATGACTTGTAGGCTTTAAGAAAAATTATGTTCCCATACCCTGGGAAGGAAGAGTATAGTGCACTAAGAAGTATTTATGTTCATTTTTCAAAATTCTGTATGGAAATGTGTACTTCATGTATACTTCAGTTATTTAGATGTCCAAAATGTAATCCTGATGCATCACTGATGATCTAGTTATTTTCTTGATGAAAGGGCTGCTTGGTGTTTGTCCTTTAGAAACTTGTCTTCTTTTAATTGTATGCAATATAATCATGCATCTTCGGATTTAATTTGCTTTTTATAATTATATTAAATTTATCAATTTTAACAGACAAGTTGTGGGGAAGAAATGTAATAAGACAAGCTAAAAAGAGAAAAGTGGATGAGGTGAATGTGTTGGAGTCAATATAAGTTGTAGGCATTAATTAATTTCTCTTTATTAGTTTCTCTATAGTTGTAGTCTAAGAAAATTATTTAAAATCACATGACTCTAATAAATCTATTTTGTTTTCTAAATAGCATAGCTGTTTTAGTGGATATTGTTACCATTGCCTTGCATTTTAAAAATCCAGAGCTGCTTCTTTTATAGCTAGACTTTGTCATTTACATATGAAAGAGTGTAAACTAATATTTTGTTTCTTCTCAACTCTTAAAAAAAAAAAACAGCCCAGCGGTCTGCTCAAGAACTTCCTCATATTGAGAAGTACAGTATCAACAGTTGTTCTGTAAATGGAGGTCATGAAATGATTGTTACTGGATCTAATTTTCTTCCAGAATCCAAAATCATCTTTCTTGAAAAAGGACAAGGTAAATAATATAAGATCTGAGTTGACTCAGACATAGAAAACAAACTTATGGTTACCAAACGGGATAGGAGGTGGGGAGGGATAAATAGGAGTTTGGGATAAGCAGATACAAGCTACTATATATACTATATATACTGTATAAACAACACGGTCCTAATGTAGAGCACAGGGAACTATATTCAGTATCTTGTAATAAGCTATAATGGAAAAGAATCCGAAAAAGAATAAATAAATATATATATATACACACAACTGAATCATTTTGCTGTACACTCGAAACTAACATAACGTTATAAATCAACTATACTTCAATAAATAAATAAATGGATAGATAGATAAATAAGATTTGAGTTGATTGAACTCAGACTAAGGGGCAAAAGGTTAAAGTGAATTATTCAGATGTTTCACTGACATTAATCACAAAATAGTTTTCTTAAAGCTATAGGCATCATTTACACAGATTTTACTGTAAACCAAACATTTATTAAATTTTCATATGAATATTAAGTTTTCATTGAGGATGTCTCAACAGTAAAAGAGGGCTTCCCTGGTGGCACAGTGGTTGAGAGGCCGCCTGCCAATGCAGGGGACACGGGTCCGTACCCCGGTCTGGGAGGATCCCACATGCTGCAGAGCGGCTGCGCCCGTGGGCCGTGGCCGCTGGGCCTGCGCGTCAGGAGCCTGTGCTCTGCAGTGGGAGAGGCCACAACAGTGACAGGCCCACGTACCGCAAAAAAAAAACCAGAAAACAAAAACAAAAGTAAAAGAATCCCCCAATATTTCTTCAAGAGAATTGAAAATATAAGTCACACAGAAATTTGGACACAAATGCTTTTAGCAGCATTAATCATAATAGCCAAAAAATGTAAACATCTCAAATACTTATCAACTGATAAATGGATGATCAAAATGTGATATATTCATACAATGGGATATTATTTAGCCATAAAAAAGAATAAAGTACTGATTAATGCTACAACATGGATGACCCTTAAAAACATTTTGCTAGGGACTTCGCTGGTGGTCCAGTGGTTAAGACTCCACACTCCCAATTGCAGGGGACCCAGGTTTGATCCCTGGTTAGGGAACTGGATCCCGCATGCTGCAACTAAGAGCCTGCATGCCACAACTAAAAGATCCTGCGTGCCTCAACTGAATATCCCACGTTGAGGCACGCTGCAACAAAGATCCCATGTGCTGCAACTAAGACCTGGTGCAGCCAAATAAATAAATCAATAAAATTTTTTAACTTATTAAAATTAATTTAAAAAATAAAAACATGAAAAATCTCAAACAACCTAACTTTACACCTCAAGGAACTAGAAGAAGTACAAATGAAGCCCAAAGTTAGTAGAAGGAAGGAAATAACAAAAATTACGGCAGAAATAAGTGAAATAGAGACTAAAAAGACGATAGAAAATATAAGTGAAACTAGGAGATGGTTCTTTGAAAAGAGAAACAAAGTTGACAGACTTCTAGCTAGACTCACCAAGAAAAAAAAGGACTCACGTCAAATCAGAAATGAAAGAGGAAATATTACAGCTGATACCACAGAAATACAAAGGGTCATAAGAGACCACTGTGAACAATCATATGCCAACAAATTGGACAGCCTAGAAAAAAATGGATAGATTCCTAGAAACATACAACCTACCAAAGACTGAATCATGATGAAATAGAATATCTGAGCAGACCAAATACTAGTAGGGCGATTGAATCAGTAATCAAAACCTCCCAACAGACAAAATTCCAGGATCAGACAACTTCACTGATGAATTCTACCAAACATTCAAAGAAGAACTAATACTAAGCCTTCTAAATTTTTCCAAAAAAACAGGAGAGGAGGGAACTATCCAAACTCATTTTTTGAGGCCAGCGTTACCTTGACATCAAAACCATTACAGGCCAATATACCTGATGAACATAGATGCAAAAATCTTCAACAAAATATTAGCAAGCCAAATTCAACAGTACTTTAACAGGATCATATACCATCATCAAGTGGGATTTATTCCAGAGATAGACGGATGGTTTAACATTCACAAATCAGTCAGCGTGATACACCACATTATCATGATTAAAAAAAGCATTTGATAAAATTCATCATCCATTTATGATTAAAAAACTGTTGGTCAGGGGACACGGGTTCAATCCCTGGTCCAGGAAGATGCCACATGCTGCGGAGCAACTAAGCCTTCATGCTGCAACTACTGAAGCCCACGAACCTAGAGCCCATGCTCCGCAACAAGAGAAGCCACCACAGTGAGAAGACAGTGCACCTCAACGAAGAGTAGCCCCTGCTTGCCTCAACTAGAGAAAGCCCACGTGCAGCAACGAAGACCCAACACACCAAAAATAAATAAATAAATGTATTAAAAAAAAAAAAACCTTAAAAAGCTGTCAACAAAGAGGTTGTAGAAGGCATGTACCTTAACATAATAGAGGCTATATGTGACCAGCCCATAGCTAATATCTTTTTTTTTTTTTCATAGCTAATATCTTAATGGTGAAAAGCTGAAAGCTTTTCCTCTTAAGATCAGGAAGACAAGGATGCCCACTCTTGCCACTTTTATTCAACATAGTATAGGAAGTTCTAGCCAGAAAAGTTAGGCAAGAAAAAGAAATAAAAGGTATTCCAATTGGAAAGGAAGAAGTAAAACTGTCACTGTTTGCAGATGATGTGGTATTATATATAGGAAGCTGTAAATCTCTATCAAAAAAACTGTTAAAACTAATAAATTCAGTTAAGTTGCAGGATATAAAACAAATATACAAAAATATGTTGTATTTCTATATAATAATGTACTATCAGGAAGAGAAATTAAGAAAATATCATTTACAATTGCATCAAAAAGAATAAAATACCTAGGAATAAATTTAACCAAGAAGGTGAAAGACGTATGTATCAGAAACTACAAGACGTTAATGAAAGAAACTGAAGAAGACACAAATAAATGGAAAGATATTCTGTGCTCATGGATTGGAAGAATTAATATTGTGAAAATGTCCATATTACCCAAAGCAATCTACCGATTCAGTGCAATCCCTATCAAAGTTCCAATGGAATTTTTCACAGAAATAGAACAATCCTAAAATTTCTGTGGAACTGTAGAAGACCCCAAATAGCCAGAGTAATCTGGAGAAAGAAGAGCAAAGCTGGAGACATCACACTCCCTGATTTCAAACTATATTACAAAGCTATAGTAATTAAATTAGTATGGTATTGGCATCAAAACAGACATATAGATCAATGGAACAGAATAGAGAGCCTGGAAATAAACCTACATGTATATAGTCAATTAATATAAAACAAAGGAGCCAAGAATACACGATGGGGAAAGAACAAGTTTCTTCAATAAGTGGTATTGGGAAAATTAGCCACATGCAAAAGAATGAAAGTGGGCCACTCTCTTAAACCATACACAAAAATTAACTCAAAATGGATTGAAGGCTTGAGTGTAAAACCTGAAACCGTAAAACTAGAAAAATGCATAGGTGGTAAGCCATAGCATAGGTCTTGACAATGATTTTTTGAGTCTGACACCAAAAGCAAAAGCATCAAAAGCAAAAATAAACAAGAGGGACTACATCAAACTAAAAAGCGTCTGCACAACAAAGGAAACCATCAACAAAATGAAAAGGCAACCTACTGAATGAGAGAAAATATTTACAAGTCATATATCTGATAAGGGGCTACTATCCAAAGCATATAAAGAGCTCATACAGCTCAATGGCAAAAAGGCAAGCAATCCCAATTAAGAAATGGGCAGAAGATCCCAAAAGACATTTTTTTCCAAAGAAGATCACAGATGGGCAACAGATATGAAAAGATGCTCTACATTGTTAATCATCAGTGAAATGCACGTCAAAACCATAGAGAGATACCACCTCCCACCTTTTAGAATGGCTGTTATTAAAACGACTAGAAAAAAACAAGTGTTGGCAAGGATGTGGAGAAAAGGGAATCGTTGCATACTGTTTGTGGGAATGTAAACTGGTGCAATCACTACAAAAAAATATTTTGGAGGTTCCTCAAAAAATTAAAAGTAGAACTACCATATGATCTAGTGGTACACTTCTGGGTATTTATCTGAAAAAAACAGAAACACTTAACTTGGAAAAAACATATACACCCCTGTGTTCATTGCAGCAATATTTACAGTAGCCAAGACTAGGTTAAGGACCCTGACCTCTGTGCTCTTAGTACATCCAGACTGCACCTTTATTAGTTATTGTAACCACCACATTTCATTATAATGAACTGTTTATATTTGCCTTTCATCCACAAACTGAAGGCAGGGTATCCTATCTCCATTATCTCAGCAACCCAAAGTGCTTGGCATGTTGGGACCCAGCAGATGATTGCTGAACTGAGCTGTAGTTCTGAGCATTTGTCTGTAGTAGTTCTTGTGCACAAGGGTAGCTCTTAGCTATATTGGACTGGAAGGTGATAGTCACAATCTAGACAGCATTTCATTGAGTCTTCTGATATTTTCACAGACCAGATGAAGTCATGCTAGCTGTGAAGATACTTGTATGGGTTAGTCACTGGGTAAATGCCCATGACATAAAAAGAATGCTGGAGTGAGAGCTCTAGTAGCAGGTGGGGCTTTCCCCAGGTAAATAATTCACTTGGGATGAAGAGACAGAAAATGTGCTGGCCAGATCTTTAGGTGACACAAATCTGGAAAGCCTAAGAAATAGTTCATAAGACCATCAGTATCTAAGAAGATATTGACAAGCCAAGCAATCCTAGAAAATGAAGTCTAGTAGGGGGAAATTAATGTAACAAGGGTTGGGGGTTAAAAAAAAAAGCCAGCTGCATAAGTACACAGTGTGGGAACTTGAGCTTGGCAGTGGGAAATGTGGCAGACAGAGGGACACTGCTGGCCACACACTAAATATATGAGTCAGCATGGTGTAGCTGCTCCAGAAAACTTTTATTAACAGAGACACAGCATCTCCACAGAATTTGGCAAGAGCCTCAGTCACACTCTTATCATTTCTGGATCATTTCTCACCTTCTCTACTCAGTCCTGAGCCTGATGCATTTGGAGGGAGATGGTCACACTGGAGAATTCAAAGAAGAGTAACCAGGAAGGCTAAAATATTGTTTAAGGGATAAATGCAGAACTGGGGGTACTAGCCAGCAGAAAAGGAGACACAGGCAAACAGAGCTGCTTTTAAACATCTGAAGTATTGTCTCACAGAAATGCTCAAGATTTTGGGGTGATGGCTACAAGGAATAGTGCTTAGACCAGGGTTGAATACTAGAAGGAGACAAATGTCGTCTATCATGAAGATAGATGCAATTTTCTAGCAGCAGTTACTATTCCAAAGATGAAATGGGTTACTTGGTTAGGGAGTGAGTTTCCCATTACTTAAGGCATACAAGCAGAAGTTGACCACCACTTGATAGAGGTGTTTTCAGAAGATTTTCAAACATCACTTAGTAGAATAAACTCTCTGGGCCCTGTGAACTTGGGCAGCCCAAGATCTTTCTCCACATTTTTTCCCCATGGGTACACATTTTATTTTCATAATGGAAGTCAGCGAGATAAAGATTCCTTTTGCCAATAAATTTGTGATACTAAATACATTAGATTTTGTATGCTTTTTGACTTGAATTCCTTTTAACTGTAAATTGTTTCTGTCAATAGATGGACGACCTCAGTGGGAAGTAGAAGGGAAAATAATCAAAGAAAAATGTCAAGGGGTAAGAAGTTTACTTCTTTAGAAATATGTAAGAAACTTAATGAGAAAATTGGATAATGCTGCTTTATGATATAGATGAGGAATCTTACTTGTTGAGTAATGGAAAAGTAAATTAGAATTTTTAGAAGTTTGGATGTGAGATACTTTCCTGGTACTAAAATTAAAGTTTAAGAAAGATAAACAGTTGGGTGTCTTTCTTCCCCGTTTTTGTGTATGGGAAAGGAGAAATTAGAAATGAAAGATTATTAGAAGGTTCTTATACTGAAGTTATTTATTTCTCTGAATTCAGTGAAGAGATCAAACAAATTCAGTGAAGAACTTATACAGTGAGCAAAAAATAGGAGGAGGACAAGCCCTCGGGGGGTTGTGTATTTAATACACTATTTCCAGCTCCTTCACATTAAGCCTTCCAGGAATCAGCACTGAAAGTTGTGGTCCCTTCATCCTGGTTGGAATGGAGACAGAATTTTTTCTGGGATAGACAGTACCACTTCCTACAGTGCTCTTCAAAGACCTAGAGAAGTTAGATTAAGGATTGCAGTTGAGGACTTCCCTGGTGGTCCAGTGGTTAAGACTCTACGCTGCCAATGCAGGGGGAGCGGGTTCAGTCGCTGGTCGGGGAACTGAGATCCCCACATGCTGTGCGGCGCGGCCGAAAGATTAAAAAGGATTGCAGTTGATTTGGGGCTAAAAGTTTTCACCCTGCATATGTAAAATTATTCTTAATATAGAAGATTTTGTGTATTGCCAGTTTAGAACATTTTGAATATAAAGTTTAAGATAAGGGAGTTCCCTGGTGGTCTAGTGGTTAGGATTCAGTGCTTTCCCTGCCATGGACCAGGCTCAGTCCCTGGTCGGGGAACTGAGATATCCTGCAAGCTGCACAGTGAGCCCCCCCCCCAAAAAAAAATTTAAGATAAGAAATCTAAACTGTAACACAACTTGGGAACTATTAAACTTGATTAAAAATTAGAACAGACTTCCACTTAAGATGTATAGTAATACGTAATATTTATTACAGCAAAATATCTGGCTGTATAGTATGTAAGACTTTTGATTTCTGCTACAACTAGAAACCCAAGTGGGTGAGTGAAAAGCAATTTCTCCCTTAATGGTTTACTTGAAAGAGCTTTTCTCTGTTAAGACTGAAGTATCCATAGAGTAAATCTCCAGATGACTTATATACCAGTTTACTCGCATAATGAGCCTGAATAGTTAAGATTCATGAGACGTGTTGAGTTTAGCAGGTGCATTTCATTTTTAGTTCTGAGTGTAACACAATCTTGCTTTCCATGCTCCTTAGGCTCACATTGTCCTTGAAGTTCCTCCATATCATAACCCAGCAGTTACAGCTGCAGTGCAGGTGCACTTTTATCTTTGCAATGGCAAGAGGAAAAAAAGCCAGTCTCAACGTTTTACTTACACACCAGGTATGAGGAGTTGTTGTGATGGTTTACTATAGAGCTTTCTTTCATAATGAATAAAAAGTTATTCAATGAATCCTGTATTAGAGTGTTTAAAGGTAGGGTCCTTATAATCAATAAAAATCCCAACGCATGCTTAATCTGTAAAGTTTGAATTGACTTTAAATATTAGATCTGATAGCAATTGTTATTTTGTAGTCACTTATTATAAGGAAATTAAAAGATTGTATCAATAGATTTGAAGTCTGTTTTTCAGGAGTTATCAAAAATCACCAGCACTGTTGGAATAGTAGGTGTTTGTGAATATGTGTGAACTTTCCTTGTGCCCTTCCAGTGCCCTTAGCACTGCAGAAAGGCAGTGTGCCTGTTTCATAGTGTCTTCATCTCAACCATTCCCAATCAAAACCTCTCATTAAATTTTCATTTGGCAAGCAGCAACTGTAGCATGTATTGGCTTTGGGGGAATGTAACATTGATGGCAGAATTCCTGATTTTATAGAGACACCATAACAAAGGAGGCTTTCACACCTTTTTCTGCAGCAGTTCAAGTGCTGTAATTTTCCAGATCTGGATTGTGACACATGAATATTATATGCAGTAATTCACGCTGATGTTTACATACTTAGAGAACAGACATTTATAGAGGTCTTCTCTGTGTTAAGTGCTGCATTTGTCACCAGAACATATAATGATAAAAAAATCATAGTGAACCTTATTCTTCAAAACTTGTAAAAACTTTTAAATGGTTTATAGTAAATGAAAAGAACAAACACATGAATTTGAGAGGGTATTGGTTATTAGTCATTCATTTGTCATCATATTATTTAAAGCCTGGCTGTATTTCATTTAGAGCCTCTGAAGGCCACTTATATTCCAGAATCTGAAAATTATTATTGATCTTGTTAATATATTACTTGGTAATAAAATATTTGAGATAATTTTCAAATAGAATACAAACCTTTGAAAACAAAAGATTTTGATTAGCCATTTCATTTACTCATTAATTCAATAAGTGTTTAAGGGTGCACACTAGTTGGGTAAAACCTCTCTTAGCTTCTCTCATGGAGCTTATAATCTAGTGGAACAAATAGAAGCTAATAAACCTCTAAATAAATAAATTACTTACAAATTTGTAATTAGAAACAGAGGTAAGGAATGTTAAGGAAAGGAAAACAGTGCTGTGGGTGAAAATAACAGAGGGACCCTTGTCTAGGCTAACTGGTTGTGAAAAGACTTCTATGAGGAGTTGAGAACTAGAAAGTAATAGTAATAGTTTATAATTATGTAACATTTACTATGTTTTAGTACTGTTCTAAGACCTTTCTGTATTCATTTAATCCTCTTAATAAACCTATGGGGGCCTTCCCTGGTGGTGCAGTGGTTGAGAGTCCGCCTGCCGATGCAGGGGACGCGGGTTCATGCCCCGATCCGGGAAGATCCCACATGCCGCAGAGCAGCTGGGCCCGTGAGCCATGGCCGCTGAGCCTGCGCGTCCGGAGCTTGTGCTCTGCAACAGTAGAGGCCACAACAGTGAGAGGCCCGCGTACCACAAACAAACAAACAAACAAAACAAACCTATGGGATAGGTTATTGTCTTATTTTACAAATGAGGAGACTGAGTGGCTAAGTAATGTGCCCAAGGTCTCCTAGAGCCAAACATAGGCAGTCTGGTTCCAGAGTCTGGGCTCATAACGTATCCTAGACTACATCTGTTTATTCATTTATTTAGTAAACATATAAAGCATTTAGTGTGTACTGGGTGCTATTCTCAGCAGTTTATACATAATAACTCATTTATCCTCCCATAACCCTATAAGGTAGGTAGTGTTGCCCTTCCCATCTGGCAAGTGAGTGAACTGAGATCACACAGCTAATAAAGGCAGAGGTGAGATTTTAATCCAGGCAGTGTGGCTGTACAGTCTATACTGTTAATTATTGTTAGATAAAGTGTGGGAGAACATTCCACATAAAGGCAGTAGCATATGCAAAGGCCTTATGGTTGGTTGGATCATAGAGTATTAAAAGAGTTGTAAGAAGTGAGTTTTAATAGGGAGGTGACGTGATCAGATTTGTAATTCAAAAATAATTTTTCCCATATTTCTAATGTCACTTTAAAAGATGTCATTGACCAGTTTAGTCTTTTCTCAACTTACTAACTGTGGAGGGTGAGATTTATATGGGAGAGGCCCAAGAAGGTTAAAAAGTGATTCAGACAGCTAGAGTATTTTGAGTATACATAGGAGAGAGCCTCAGTGATGATAAAGAATATCAGGTTTCTGGGAAGGTTGGGAGAGGATAGGATTTAAAATATGCAAGTTGGAATGGACCTTAAATGGGAGAAGGAACAAGAGGGAAGGTAAAGGAGATGAACAAGATGGATATACATTAGGAAGGTTTACAGATTTAGTAATGGAGAGTTTAGGGAGTTTCCATATGATAGCTTCAATTTTGTTTCTGTAAAGAATGACATGAAGTCTCCTATTGTGAGCAGAGTGAGGGGAATGTCGGTGATTTGGCAGTTTAACAGTGTGGAGAAGTTTGAAAAAGTTGTAAAGAGGGAAAAGTAAGTTACCACAGACATGTAATAGGATTCTAGGCATGATCAAAGGACACCTTTGATGTTGATATTGGTTCATTTATGGATACTAATTAGCTCTGCTATGTAACTTTCTTAAGCAGCACTCAGATTCTTCAGGGCAGGTAGTAAAATATGGATAGTAGAGCTCTTCCAGGGTGAGAGTTACTAAAGACAACAGGGTCCAAGAATGTTAGAAAATTCTTTTGAGATGAGGAACTATAGAATCTAACTTGAATAAGAAGGGAGAGAGCTTCTAGAATTGGGGTAAAAAACAATAGGGTCAGCATGTTAGAGGTGTTGATTACTACCGTCATAGTGGTGGTAATAGGCAAACAGAAAGGAGCAAATATAATGCCTTTACATTATCAGCTCTTGAATTGAGAGGACAATATAAAGGCAGAGTCCTAGAGGGCATTACATGTAAGAATGGAAATCAATGGGGCTCCAGAGTGCAGGGAGATATTGGATTGGACTGGAGCTGTCATAACTGGCTTTGTGGTTGACAGAATACAAATCAGGTGGCACACACTAACGAAGGAAGAGTGGACACACAGGAGTGTTTGGACAGTCCTTATTCTGGTTGATTACTGCTTTTTGTCTGTAACATTTGGCTTTTTTCACTTTTTTTCTGAAGTGAAATTTTGAATAAAGTTTTTACAAAGGCAAATACATAACTGTGAATTTTTTTAAAAGACAAGTTGGAAAAAAATTTTTAAAACACCCATATTCTCTTCCACTGTCATTATCTCCTTTTAGATCCTTTTGATCCGTATATAGATACATCCTTTTAAAAATAGAAATGGGGGCTTCCCTGGTGGCGCAGTGGTTGAGAGTCCGCCTGCCGACGCAGGGGACACGGGTTCGTGCCCCGGTACGGGAGGATCCCACATGTCATCGAGTGGCTGGGCCTGTGAGCCATGGCCGCTGAGCCTGCGCATCTGGAGCCTGTGCTCCACAACGGGAGAGGCCACAACAGTGAGAGGCCTGTGTACTGCAAAAAAAAAAAAAGAAAAGAAAAAGAAAAATAGAAATGGGACCATGCTATATTATATATACTAATTTTGTAACCTGAACATTTTTATTTTTCCTTAACAGCAGATAGAGTTTAACAGAATTTTGATAGCTTTTTAGTATTCTACTGTATGACCCTTTGTTATTTTAGAATTATTGTGTTTGTCTTTTTAATTTTATGAATTCTTTATATTAGAGATTTTAGCCATTTGTTTATGTTGGGGCAATAATTCCTTTTTAAATTTTATAAAAGTTTTAGATATTCGTAAGTTGCATGTTTTTTATTAAAGGATTTGTTAATTTGTTTCCTTTTTGGCAACCCCCTAGCAATAGGGATCTGACCAATATCAATATCCAATGGAGGAATAATCATTAGCTGCAAGTGGCTGATTAAAAATTTTTTTCTTTAAATTAGGGATTGTGTTTAGTATTATTTGTCCCACAATCCATTTACTTTGTAGAATGAAGACAGTTAGCAGCATATGTGTATGATTCACAAATTACCCTTACCGCAGATGGTAATAGAGCACACAGCCCTTCCTTAGTGGTGCTGTCTGAACTTCTGCCCAGCTTCTAGCTTCAGAACTTCCAATGTGGGAGACTCTACCCCCACCCTAGAGGAAATGTGTCTCCCTCTGAAGCCCAGCAGAAGTTATTTGTACTTGGGGGTACCATCTGAGCTCTGGCTTTTGGCATCATGGGGATTTTTCAGAGCAGCATTAGAGCCAAACTCTTATGTATAATATTTTGCCTGTGGAAGGGTATATTCTGTGTTCCAAATAGTTGACTGGACAGACTGACTTTTGTATTGTGGTTGTTTTGATTGGGAGAAAAAGCATGCCTTACAGTCAGGAGATCAGATCTCAGCTCTGCCACAGACTGTACCTACTGATTAACCTCTATAAAATGAGGATATAATACTAAAGCAGTGGTTTTCAAATTGCTTAGGTTGTTTATTCTTCAAATAAAATCTTATGCAAAAAGCCAGTATATGAAAAAGGATGAAAGCCAGCTTGGGTGCTCTCTTTGCACTGGAAAAGGAAATCCAGAGCTCTTTCTCTTTACATCCTGTTCTTCTACATCCACCACTTCAAGAAGAGTGTGAGGCTTCTCATGGTTTGAAAACCACTAGACCAGTTGATTTTTTTTTTTTTCCTGGATGCCTCTGTTCATCAACATTCTAAGTTTGAGAATTAGCATGTATAATACAAAAGGTAGAGTTATTGTGTTTCTAAAACTCATCTCATTGTAGGTATTATAAGATCTGTTTAACTGTATTTCCCTCCAAACAAGAATAAATTACCATAGACCAGCGGTGAGGACTTCTTATGGTTTGGTCAGGTTGGAGTCTGAATCTCTTATAGACAAAAAGAGTGATACTTGATTTGGCAGAGTGGAAATGCACTCGATTTAGTAGAGCCAATTCTCAATCTGGCTACCCACATGTCAGTCAGGAACATAGAAATAAGGATTGGAGCATGCAAAAAAGATGGATGTTATGCTGTAGTTTTCAGTCCCTCTGTCTCCTTTTTAGTGCATGATAACCAACCACTTATGTAACCAAGGGCCCCACCTGTTCCATTAAGGATTAAGGGATGAGAGTAGGCTTTCTTGGATATTCTCCTTCCTTATGTAGAAATATGACTCTGGATATAGGATTCACTGTAGTTTTCCTGGGACCAGAGTAGGAGCTGAAGTAGAAGACAAAAAAATCCAGTAGTCCAAGGACAAAGTTCTAGTTCTGCCAAAGTCAGAAGAAAAGTAAGTGCATCAAGACATTAGGGGGAAAAAAAAAGAAACGAAAAAAAAAAAGACATTAGAGAGGTCAGGAGCCAGTAGACACGATGAACCATACTTGAAATACCTGAGCAAGAATCAGAAACTGGATGGAGGTCTGGGTCAAGAACATGAGCATTGTGGCAGAAGCAACGAGATTGGTGATATACCTTTCTCTCAGTCCTTAGGGTTGTTGTCTCATTGTTAGAGGTGGGCTCACCAGTTGCCAGATTTAGAGGCTAAAGCAGATGAATAATGAACCTATCCTGTTCTTCTAGGAAGCCAGAGCAAAGTGCAGAACTCAAATGCACCCCAAACAACTGCTCCATTAATTACCTCTTCTACAGTAAAATATACTATCAGGGCTATCTTAATTCTTACCTTCATTTTCTCAGATTGAGACCATGCTTATGTGAAGA
Organism: Neophocaena asiaeorientalis asiaeorientalis; assembly: GCF_003031525.2. Taxonomy (NCBI): domain Eukaryota; kingdom Metazoa; phylum Chordata; class Mammalia; order Artiodactyla; family Phocoenidae; genus Neophocaena; species Neophocaena asiaeorientalis. The sequence goes on along the minus strand of NW_020172445.1, from coordinate 762,842 downwards.
GACTTGTACTTGGCAAAGGTTTAATAAATGGACAGATGAGATTTGACCTTGCTTTGGGTCTCATTATTTTCCTTTGACATAAAATGGAGTTTCTTATATTTTGTGAAGATCATGAAAATTTTAATTATGTTAATTTTTAGTACAAACTTGGAAGGGACAATGAGATGTGAATTTAGGAAAATTATTTTTTAATGTATTATTGCACTTCAATAGGAGGCTAAAGTAGATAATTTTTAGAAAAATGGACTGAAGTGCTTGCCAAGAGAAACAATGACATCAGTTGTTTCGACACACAGTAAATTAACGGCTCTTTTCTGTTTTGATATGCATATTAAATAAAATAAGCAAAATGCATTGATTCCTACTTTAAGCAGTCCTTTCATCAAGTAGACTCAAACTAATTCATGGATCTGCTACTTTTCTAATGTCATAAAGGATGATGATTGGTATTTGTAACCTCTGCTTGCTTGGTGGAATGGTGAAGTAGAATTTCCGTTGGTAATACAGTATACTGCAGTGAATAAAAGCATGGACTTTGGAGGCAGAAAAACCTGCGTTCAAGTCCTTATGATACCACTTAGCTGCTGTGAGATCTTAGTGTCTTTAATCTCCTCTTCAGTATACTCACTCATCTATAAGGCAGGGATAATAATAATCCCTCATAATGATCTTGGGGTTTTAAAAAAATTATTTATTTTTAAATAAGTAATATATATACATGGTGGAAAACATTCAGAAGTCCCCAAAACTTAGACAGTAAAAAGTAAATCTTCCTCATGCTCCTATCCCCTATTCACCTAGTTTCCCTTCCCAGCAATAAACACAACAGTTATCAGTTTATTGTGCATCTTTCCAGAGATATCCACACATATATAAGCAAAAACGTGTGTACATGTGTATATGTGTGTGTGTATATACATACACAATATTTTTCGTGAATTGTGACATATACACATGTTCTGCAATTGACTTTTTTTTACTTAACAACGTGTCTTAGAGATCTTTCCAATATCACTTCATAGAGGTCTATGCAGTATTGGTTTGTTTTTTTTTTAACTTGAATACTTTTGAAGCAAGAACCACTCCGTGTTGTCTTCTTTTTACTGGTTTCACATATTTTATATTATCTGTCTTCCCTGAAGGCATTTGAGTTTTCAACCCCTGGCTTGTGTGTGCACTACAGTTGTGTAGCCTAGAATGAAGGCCTTTCATAATTATTTTATGTATTATGTAATAACATTTGCATTAATCACTTTCTTTTCAGTTTTGATGAAGCAAGAACACAGAGAAGAGATTGATTTGTCTTCAGTTCCATCATTGCCTCATCCTGTCCAGACCCAGAGGCCTTCTTCAGATACAGGACACCTACATGACAGTGTACTGTCTGCACAGAGAAGCTTGGTTTGTCCCATCCAGCTAACATATGCATCCATGGTAACCTCAACCCATCTGCCACAGTTGCAGTGTAGGGATGAGAGTGCTGGTAAAGAACAGCATATGATACCTTCTTCAGTTGTGCACCAGCCTTTTCAAGTCACACCAACACCTCCTGTAGGGTCTTCCTATCAGCCTATGCAAACTAATGTCGTATTCAATGGACCAACTTGTCTTCCTGTTAATGCTGCCTCTAGTCAAGAATTTGATCCAGTTTTGTTTCAGCAGGATGCAGCTCTTCCTAATTTAATAAATCTTGGCTGTCAGCCACCATCATCCATACCTTTTCATTCTTCAAATTCAGGCTCAACAGGACATCTCTTAGCCCACACACCTCATTCTGTGCAGACCTTGCCTCATCTGCAGTCAATGGGATACTGTTGTTCAAACACAGGACAAAGATCTCTTTCTTCTCCAGTGGCCGATCAGGTTACAGGTCAGCCTTCCCCTCAGTTACAACCCATTACGTATGGTCCTTCACATTCAGGGACTGCTACAACAGCTTCCCAAGCAACCTCTCATCCCTTGGCCAGTTCACCGCTTTCTGGGCCACCATCTCCTCAGCTACAGCCTATGCCTTACCAGTCTCCTAGCTCAGGAACTGCCTCATCACAGTCTCTAGCCACCAGAATGCATTCTGGACAGCACTCAACTCAAGCACAAAGTACAGGCCAGGGAGGTCTTTCTGCACCTTCATCCTTATTATGTCACAGTTTGTGCGATCCAGCTTCATTTCCACCTGATGAGGCAACTGTGAACATTAAACCTGAACCTGAAGAGCAGGAACCTAACTTTTCTACAATTGGTCTTCAGGACATCACTTTAGATGATGGTAAGTTCATCTTTATGCTTTGAAGCAGTGAAGATCCAGGAACTTCCTTCCCTCAAGAGTCATGAGAAAGTTACCATGGATTGTTTATTGGCATATGGTTGGGCTTTTTAATAAGTTGTTTTTACTAGAAATATGTTGATATATGACTCGGAAGATAGACATGAACATATATGCTTTAAAGTCTATTTTACCACTTATATCTGTTGGGAAGGGTGAGACCTTGAGTAATAACCTACCACCTATTTGTGATGGAACTGAAGATGTGAGCTTTTATTGAGCATTTTTCCTTTCAGAACATACAGTGAGGTCACAGTGTCTAGAGAATGGAATTCAGAAGTGTTAATTCATTAAACGTTGCAGAATGCCACCTCTTTGCAAGGCACAGAGTTAAATGCTAGGAATACTAGAAAGGTATGAGGATAGAGTTCTTGTCCTTGAGGAGACTCACACAAGTAAAGAACCTGCTTCTCTGTGGCCCTGCCAGCTTGCTGAGTCAGATAGTGGTGATGGTACAAGACCAGACTGGTTTGCTGCTGGTGGTACAGCTGTTGGCACCATGATAAAAAGAAGCTATTTATGTAAATGTAGCAAGTTGGTATGTAGACCTCTGTTTTTATGAAATCATAAATTGGACAGCAAACTCTGGAAATTAATTATTTTAATAATTGAAAATTCCCCCAAGGTAGGATTTTCAGGTAATAATTTTAGAGTTTATTCTTGGCTTTGTCATTTATATGGTAGTGAAATTTTGTCGAAATAGGAATTCAGTGAAAGCTACCTGTGTAAGTGTTGTACAATATGAAAAATTTGAAACATGGACACAATTTTAATTCTCTCTCTGATTCTGTATTAATCTGTAGAAAAGTAACTCTAGGGCAGCCATCTCCTTTATACATCTGGAGAGGCTATTTACTACTTAGTTGCAAAGCTGGTTTTAAATTCCAAACATAAGGGAAAAGGAAGGTATATAAAATGATAAAATGTGGGAGCCCCCACCCTAGCCCTGACCTGGCACCAGGGCTTTACTGTCAGATGAGTATATGAGGATACAATGATGCAGTAGGTCTTAGTCACTTACAACCAAGATATAAAAGAAGCACATTGAGAGATCAGCAAAGAGATGTGAAAGATTCTATAAGAAGGATTCAGAGAGGCTTCCTTGAGGAGATGACTTTTAAGCCAGTCTTGGAGGATGAATATATTTTTCAGTAAATAAGGATCAATCACTTCTTATCCTTTTGGCTAAGAACAAGTGTAGTATCGGTAAATGAGAATCAAAGGGAAAACCAGACAACAGAAGCAGAAACATAGAGCTATGTCTGGGAAAGTATGATTTTCTGTGGCTGGAGGGCAGATGGCATACTAGAGGACGGCTTTCAAAGCCACAAGGGGATATGCCAGGTCATTTGTGTATAAACAGAAGGTATAGCTGTAAACAAGCAAAACCCACAATTTGCATAGCATTGTTATCTAATTTAACTCTTACTGATTCTCTAGATAGCTATATTTAGAGAATCAGACTTTCTGAAGATCACATAACTGGTAAGTAGCAGAGCTGAGACTGGAGGCAGGTCTTTTCAGTCTAGTCTTTTTCTTGCAGTACTACAGCTGCCCCCCAGCAACAGCAGGCTGTGGTGGTTAGAACGCAGCACTAAAGGGGATCCCCCAAGCTTTTTTAATTCCTAGAGAATAGTGGAACGTTCTCTAGGAATGCATGTGCAGAATTTCACTGCATGAATATATGTTCACAACAGCATCTGATCTGTCACACTTGTATTGCATTCAAGGTTTGTGTTTAGAATTTTAATCCCTGAAACAAAGGGTGAGACCTGGAATGTGATAACCTACCACTTCAGTGATGCCACTGAAAACACAAGATTTATTAAGCAGGTCTCATAGCTGCTGGGTATTCCAGCTCATTTTCTTTCCAAATGAAGACTGTTTTTCTAAAAAGAGACCAAAGCTGGAACCTGCTCTTTCTAATTTACCACAGATTGAGTGATTTTGGGGGGGACAGCAAATTGGAACTTTTAGAAAGGTTTTATGGAATTTTTATTTATTTCATCTTTTGAATATGTCAAGATTCTTTTGAATATGTGAAGATATGTTGCAGAAACAGAGAATCTGGAAAAATGAGGTCTATGAGGGCAAATATAAAAGCAATTTCATTTTTGTTCCATTCACAATTAAGCAAAGTTCCCCACAGAGGACAAGGACTGGCTGATGAATTCCCTTATTGCCACCTATCAGGAGACTTGATAGAAGCTCAGTGGTGGCACTTCCCTGGTGGTCCAGTGGTTAAGACTCTGCGCTTCCAATGCAGGGGGCGTGGATTTAATCCCTGGTCGGAGAACTAGGATCCTTCATGCTGTGCGGTGCAGCTACAAAAAAGCTTAAAAAAAAAAAGAAGCTCAGTGGTGACACTTCCCTGGTGGTCCAGTGGTTAAGACTCTGCGCTTCCAATGCAGGGGGCGTGGATTTAATCCCTGGTCGGAGAACTAGGATCCTTCATGCTGTGCGGTGCAGCTACAAAAAAGCTTAAAAAAAAAAAAGAAGCTCAGTGGTGCTAGCGGTAATTAAAGAGGGGGTGGGAGAACTAAAATACACTCCTGGGCACCTCAGATTATTGGATGTATAATTTTTGCAATTTACATTTTGATGCTATCAAATATCAAGTGAATTTTTGATGTTTGCCAACTGACTCATTGATTTTGTTATTTTGATTTGCCCTTTTTTTTTGGATTTGCCTTTGAAGGTAAACTAGAGGCTTAGAAAATCCTACAGTTCTGCAGAGTTTTAATATAAATTCATTAAAAAACAATAATAACATATTTCATAGGCCTTGAACTCCTACTTGGAACTCTAGTACTTGAATGGCCCCTTTCTGGTAAGCTTTAAAAGTAAGCCATAAAACACGCCAAAAAGGATTAGAAGTACTTAAAGTGAACTTTGCAGTTAGCTTGAGCTCAGGTTTTATTTTAACTTTTCTATATTGTGCTAAGCATTAAGTACAAAGTAATTTCCACTCCGCAACTAGAGGACACAAGTAATTTCTTTAAATTTGTCTTATACTAGTTAAATATACTTATCATCTAATCCTAATAACTTTCATTAATCCTATTTGTTTTATATTTATTTACCCTTTTTTTAAATCAAATTAAAGATTAAGACAAATAACATATCCTTTTTATTTTTGAAATTTTTAATTAAGTTGGAGTCTGTCAAGAATCATTCAGGTATTACTTGACTGTTACTTTTAGAAATACGGACATTAACACCTTAATTTTTTATTATAAATTCAGTGACATTTAATAGAGAAGATATTAGTGCACCTCAGCTCAGAAATTCAAGACTTGTAGAACTAAAAATACTGTAATACAGCTCCCCCATTTTATAGATAAAGAATCTGAGTTTTACAGAGCTTAAGGTATTCATCCAGGGTAACACTGATTTAATAGCAGAGTAAAGACTAAAACCCAAGTCTCCTGGTTCCTAATTCAGTACTCTAAGAGCTTTTTCAGTATCTGCAATCATGTTTTTCATCAGTCTGTGGTTTGAGACCGTGGATGTAGAGCAAGCAGAATAGATGAAAGAAAGTGCTGTTTTCTCAGCAGAGCCTTGGTTTGTGAGAGGGGCCAGGGCAATCTTAAAATTCTAGATTCTCAGTATAGACGAAGTTTTAAAGGCTCTCTGCTCCATCCTCATCTTTCACACTGGAATTCATACTCTGGTATCCCTAGTGATATTATATTCCTGTTGGTCTCTTCATCTCCAGATTCTTTGGAACATCTCAGGGCCTTTTAAGTTCCAGCTGCCCTTGTTTTATGTGGGCTCTGATGCCTCTGGAATAATGCAGAACAAATCTAATCATTGTTCTGTAATAATCCTTCACATCTGTGAAATCTTGATCTCTTTCCCAAGTCTTAAAAACACTCCAGCAATTTCATCCTTCCCTCAGCCTCACTAACATGGTAGTTCCCTTCTGTTTGAACCCTGGTGTTTAGTTCCTTTTCACAGGGCGTATCCAGAAGGGAACACTCTAGCCAGCTCAAAGTGGATTGGGACCGTCACCTTCCTTGTTCAGAAGACTTTATTTATCAGTTTGGTGTTAGGTCAGGGGATTTTCTTAGCTCCATCTTGCTGTTAATTTAGTGAGTCATAAGTGCTAGTCATTAGTCATAACTAAATCACATCTATTCTGTATCCCCACCCCCCACCCCTCCACCGTGGATTTTTACATATGTTTTTGGAACCCAGGACTAAACTTTGCAGTTTAGTTTGTTCAGAAACTGAATCCTTGTTCAGTTTCATTGAGGTGATTTTGACCCCTCATGTCAATCTTCCAAACTCAGAAGAGTCCCAGAAGCATTTCTCGTTTTCAGAGTAATGCGGCTCCCTCCTCAGGGGGATTATTCCTTGGGGTAGTAGCAGCAGCAGAATACTGACCTTTACCAATTGATGTTCTCTTTCAAGCAGTCTCTTGGAAGGCTGTAATATATACTTACTCAACCAATTAGAGTGTTGTTCAAAATTCTTTTGCTACTTTCATTTTTCTTTGCTACCTAAGTGTACCATTGCCCCTGCTTGGAAAGCATGTGCTACTCTGTAAAATTATCAGTGAGTTTTTACTCAGATGTTAAAGTTTGTGTGCCTGGAGCTGTAATTTTTCCTAAACACTTCTGTGCATTATGGTGTGTATGTCCCAGATTTGGACCAAGTGATATGCATTAAAACAGTACAAAAATATAGAAATTGTCACAGCTGTGTTTTGAGCATTTTAATTAAGATTATAGTATTGTTAAACTAGACTGTCTTAGACTTTTAAATACAGGCCCATTTAATTTGTGATTGAGCTGAATCCAGTAAGAACTTTCCATTAGAGTCCCTCAATTCCCTCTTGTCCTCCTTCTTTCACAGACTAACAGAACCGTAGCTACAGCTCTTCAGCAGAGAAGAGGGTACATGTTAAATATAGCCTGACCTGCTGCTGTGGTGAAAACTGACACTGCCACTTGCAGGCTCTGTGCAGTAACATGCTGATCCTGAATGTAGGGCAATTGCTAATTTGACTGTAAACAGGGACTCTAGACGTGACCTCTGCTGCTGCAGTTCTATATAGGTGACAAGCAGATGAACCTGCTTTCCAGTTGCAAGGAAATGATAAATACAAGATTCAGGTGATTAACTTGGATGGGAAAGTCAGGAGACTGGTATGGAGGAGCAGAAGGGTAAATATTATTGTCAGTGAGCTAGCCCACCTGTTGGATACTCGTTTAATGGTGTTTATTGTATTTAAATAAATAAAACAAAAGAAAGCCATGCATAGCCAATAATGAGACTGGGTCCCAAATGAGGTGTTGAATCATTTAGGGGCTCAGTAGTGAAGGGAGGTAGATAATACTGAACTTTCTCTTTCAACTAGGACTCTGGGTAACTCATGAATACTCTTCTGGGAAGCATACATGTACCATCCAGCCTCAAACATATTTATGATGGATAATTCCAGAGGCAAAAAGTCCCACAAATAATACCCATGTAGGCTTTGGATCATGGCTTACGCAGAACGGATCATGATGGGGATTCAGGACCTTAGACACAACCACTCTTGGACATATAATAAGAAAATTTAATTTTTAGACCCAGTGAAGCAAGAGCAAGCATTTGAGAAGACCTTTTATTTCTCATATCAGGTGTATCTGTGTTATCTTACATGGCACAAATTAGTTATATTGTATATGAACAAAATTTTTTCCTTGAATCAACTTGACACTAAAATTTATACATAAACTGGGAAAAATCCAAGAGAGGTTACCAGTAAATAGCCAGCATATCACAGCATATCAGAAGTCTTCAAAATAAATTCACTTCAAAAAGTGTATTTAAAAATAATTGATGAATTAATTTTCTGTCTCACGTGTATTGCATATATATTTTGCCAGTTCATTTGTTTACCAGTTTTTAAAATAGTGTTTTGATCTATAGAAATGTAAAATATTTAGGTGGTCCAACCTAATATATCTTTTCTTTTTGATTTCTGTTTGTCTGTTTGTTTTTATTTTTGGCTGCATTGGGTCTTCATTGCTGCGCGAGGGTTTTTCTCTAGTTGCAGTAAGCGGGAGCTACTCTTCGTTGCGGTGCGTGGGCTTCTCATTGTGGTGGCTTCTCTTGTTGTGGAGCACGGGCTGTAGGCACACGGGCTTCAGTAGTTGTGGCACATGGGATCAGTAGTTGTGGCTCACGGGCTCTAGAGCGCAGGCGCAATAGTTGTGGCGCACGGGCTTAGTTGCTCCACAGCATTTCTTTTTGATCTGTGCTTTGGGAATCTTGTTTAGAAAGGCTTATCTCACCCCAATGTTATACAAAGTTCCCACTTATATTTTCCTCTAGGACTTGAATGATCTTACTGTTAATATTTAAATTTTTTATTTAACCTAGACTTTATTGGAGTATAAGACACTGAGTTGTAAGGTATTGAGGGTGGGATCTAAATTTAGTTTTTAAATACTTCACTGGTTGCCCCAACACTATTTATAGTATGTATTTCATTGATTCTATTGGGCACTTTTTATTTCAAACATGTTAACATCTTTGAAACCTGGATGTATCTGTGATAAATGTTTTACAATCTAAAAATAATAATAATGAATTATGGTTACTGTTTCTTGATAATAAAACTTTTTTTTTGAACACTGGTAGGCACTTTGCTCGTAGCTCATTAGTTCTTCCCAACAATCTGTAAAAAGTGAGTTATTAACCTTATTTTCAGAGATGTGGCTGAGAGAGTTTAAGCACAGTGTTATATGACCACAGACACTGGGACTGGCATTTGAATCCAGGTCTGTCTGAAATTTAGATTGTCTTGCACGTGTTTAGTGGCTTCTGAAATAACTATCGTTGATTACTTTATATAATCTCACTTCTATAAACACAATAAACATAGTAACTTTCTGATGTCTGTCAAGTGTAAGATACGAAGCCAGTGTCTAAAGATGTATTCTATTTTAAAATTCTTATCCTGTTTCTGAGTTCCTTTGGAAATGAATCATTCACGGGGACAAAAGTATTTTATTTACTTATTTTTTATTTATTTATTTTTTTGGCTGTGTTGGGTCTTTGTTGCTGTGTGAGGGCTTCCTCTAGTTGGGGCGAGAAGGGGATACTCTTCGTTGCGGTGCGTGGGCTTCTCATTGCAGTGGCTTCTCTTGTTGCAGAGCACGGGCTCTAGGCTCGTGAGCTTCAGTAGTTGTGGCACACAGGCTCAGTAGTTGTGGCACACGGGCTTAGCTGCTCTGCGGTGTGTGGGATCTTCCTGGAGCAGAGATCGAACCTGTGTCCCCTACATTGGCAGGCAGATTCTTAACTGCTGTGCCACCAGGGAAGTCTGTACAATTTTAAATACAGTAAATAAACCTCATTGATGAGGTAACATTTGATCAAAAACTTGAAGATGAGACGAAAAAACCTTGAAGATGAGGAAATTACCAATGTAGATACCTGGGGGAAGAGTATTCTAGGCCAAAGGGACAAGCAGAGGAAAGACCTTAAGGTAAGAGCATGTCTGGCTTATTGAGGAATGGCAATGAGGCCAGTGTGGCTGGAATATGAGGGATCTAGAGGGAAAGTAGTAGGAGATGTGGTCAAGGAGGAAATGGGGAGCCAAACGTGTAGGGCAACAGTTCTCAAACTTTTTGGTCTCAGGACTCCTTTTTTTTTCTTTTTAATTGAAGTATAGTTGATTTACAGTGTTGTGCGAATCTCTGCTGTACAGCAAAGTGACTCAGTTATACATACATAAACATTCTTTTTTTATATGCTTTTCCATTATGGTTTATCACAGGATATTGAATATAGTTCCTTGTGCTATACATTAGGACCTTGTTGTTTATCCATTCTAAACATAATAGTTTGCATCTACCAAACCCAAACTCCCAGTCCCTCCCTCTCCTTCCCCCCCGCCCCCCTTGGCAACCACAAGTCTGTTTTCTATGTCTATGAGTCAGTTTCTGTTTTGTGGATAAGTTCATTTGTGCCATATTTTATATTCCACATGTAAGTGATATCATGTGATATTTCTCTTTCTCTGTCTGATTTACTTCACTTAGTATGATACTCTCTAGTTGCACCCATGTTGCTGCAAATGACACTGTTTCATTCTTTTTTATGTCTGAGTAGTATTCCATTGTATACATGTACCACATCTTCTTTATCCATTCATCTGTCAATGGACATTTAGGTTATTTCCATGTTTTGGCTATTGTGAACAGTGCTGCTGTGAACATAGGGGTGCACGTATCTTTTTGAATTATAGTTTTGTCTGGGTATATTCCCAGGAGTGCGGTTGCTGGATCATATGGTAATTCTATTTTTAGTTTTCTGAGGAATCTTCATACTGTTTTCTATAGTGGCTGTACCAACTTACATTCCCACCAACAGTGTAGTTCCCTTTTCTCCATACCCTCTCCAGCATTTATTTGTAGACTTTTTAATGAGGGCCATTCTGACCAGTGTGAGGTGGTACCTCATTGTAATTTTGATTTGCATCTCTCCAGTAATTAGTGATGTTGAGCATCTGTTAGCATGCCCATGTGTTTTCTGCCCTTTTTTGTGTGTGTGGTACGCGGGCCTCTCACTGTTGTGGCCTCTCCTGTTGCGGAGCACAGGCTCCAGACACGCAGGCTCAGCGGCCATGGCTCACGGGCCCAGCCGCTCCGCGGCATGTGGGATCTTCCCGGACTGGGGCACGGCACGAACCCATGTCCCCTGCATCGGCAGGGGGACTCTCAACCACTGAGCCACCAGGGAAGGCCCTGCCCACTTTTTGATTGGGTTGTTTGGTTTTTTGTTGTTGAGTTGTATGAGCTGTTTGTATGTTTTGGAAATTAAGCCCTTGTCTGTCATATCATTTGCAAATGTTTTCTCCCATTCCATAGGTTGTCTTTTCGTTGTTTTTTTTTTTTTAATGGTTTCCTCAGCTGTGCAAAAGCTTGTAAGTTTGATTAAGTCCCATTTGTTTATTTTTGTTTTTATTTCTATTGCCTTGTGAGACTGACGTAAGAAAACACTGGTATTATGTCAGAGAATGTTTTTCCTATGCTCTCTTCTAGGAGTTTTATGGTGTCATGTCTCATGTTTAAGTCTTTAAGCCATTTTGAGTTTATTTTTGTACATGGTGTGAGGGTGTGTAAATCAACTTCATTGATTTACATGCAGTTGTCCAACTTTCCCAGCACCACTTGCTGAAGGGACTGTCTTTCTCAGGACTCCTTTATAATCTTAAAAATTTTTGAGGATCCCCAAGAACTTTTATTTGGGTGGTTTGTATGTATCAGTTTTTATTTGTATTAGAAGTTAAAACTGAGAACTTTTGAAAACAAGAATACACAGACACTTTCCGTCACCCATCACAGCAATGAAGTCATCACATACAATTTGTTTCCGAGTGGAAAACTCCTCTGTAAACTCAGGAGAGAATGATAATGAAAAAGGCAAAAAAATTTGGTATTATTATAAGGAGAATTTTGACCTCGAAGACTCCCTTAAAAGTCCTCAGGGAACCCCACATGTCCTTGATCACACTTTTAAGAACTCTTACATAGGGTCTTGTAGGCCTTTGTTGTAGAGTTTTGAACAGATGAGTCATCATGATCTGATACAGGTTTGTTTTATTTATTTACTTATTTATTTATTTTTGGCTGTGTTGGGTCTTCATTGCTGGACGCGGGCCTTCTCTAGTTGTGGCGAGGAGTGGCTACTCTTCATTGCGGTGCACGGGCTTCTCATTGTGGTGGCGTCTCTTGTAGAGCACAGGTTCTAGGCGCGTGGGCTTCAGTAGTTGTGGCACACGGGCTTAGTTGCTCCATGGCATGTGGGATCTTCCTGGACCAGGGCTCGAACCCATGTCCCCTGCACTGTCAGGTGGATTCTTTTTTTTTTAAGAATTACTGTTGTTTTTTGGGGCTACATTAGATTTTCGTTGCTGCACGCAGGCTTTCTTTAGTTGCATCGAGTAGGGGCTACTCTTCGTTGCGGTGCGCGGGCTTCTCATTGTGGTGGCTTCTCTTGTTGTGGAGCATGGGCTCTAGGTGCATGGGCTTCAGTAGTTGTGGCATGTGGGCTCAGTATTTGTTCAACGAGGGCTCTAGAGTGCATGCTCAGTAGTTGTGGCGCATGGGCTCAATTGCTCCACAGCATGTAGGATCTTCCCAGATCAGGGTTTGAACCCATGTGCCCTGCATTGGCAGGCGGATTCTTAACCACTGCGAGGCAGAGTGATTCTTAACCACTGCGCTACCAGGGAAGCCCCTGATATAGGTTTTAACAGGGTCACTCTGGCTGCTGGGTAGAGAGGCAAGGGCAGAAACAGGGAGACCAGTTAAGATGCTATTATAGTAATCCAGGCCAGAAATGATGGTTTGGACTAAGAGATGGACTGATTTTTGATGTATTTTAAAGGTAGAGCCAGTAGCATTTCCTGACAGATTCCATGTGAGATGTGAGAGAAAGAAGATGACACGAATGGGGTTTTGCCTGAGCAACTGAAAAGATGGCATTGCTGTCAGGTAAGATGGGGAAGGCTCTGGATGGAGCAGGTTTTGGAGAAAGATCAGGTGTTCAATTTTGGATGTGTTTTGTTTATGGTATCTGTTGAACATTCAAGTAGAGATATAAAGTAGTCAGTTGGCTGAAGTCTAGAGTTTAGAAGTGAGTTATAGACTGAAGATATAAATTTGAGGGTTGTTGGCATGCAGGAGGTAGTTAAAGCCACCAGACTAGATGAGGTCATTAAGTGATAATTGTCCTGCCTTTATCATTTAGGTAATAATAATTGTATTTCTATAAAATGTTGCAGAGTGCCTACACTTACATTTCAGGAGACTTTGAACAAATAAGTAAACAAATTCACAAGCTCATAAACAGATTTACAAGGGTTAAACAACTTCCCTTAGGTCACCAATCCAGTAAGTGATGACAGTACGGTTCCAAAGCCTTTCTTTTCTAATACCCACCAGATCATTGTCTGTTTGTATAAACCAGAAAAGCCTATATATCGATAAGGTGGCTAAAGTAAGCAGCTTGGTCAAGAGGCAGCTTTGACGAGTGGGGAAATTTTGCTCATCTTCCCACAGACATAATTTATAAATATTTAAATTTTCAAAACTTTTTTATAAAAGGAACAGATTCTGGGACTTCCCTGGTGGTCCAGTGGGTAAAACTCCATGCTCCCAATGCAGGGGGCTCGGGTTCAATCCCTGATCGGGGAACTAGATCCTGCGTGCATGCTGCAACTAAGTGTCTGCATGACACAACTAAGGCCCAGCACAGCCTAAATAAATAAATAATAAATAAAAAAATTTAAAAAAGGAACAGATTCCATATCCCAGATTTATAAATTTTAAGAGGGATTTACAGAAGTCCTCCAGGTGTTGCTCTTTTTTTGCGGTACGCGGGCCTCTCACTGCTGTGGTCTCTCCCGTTGCGGAGCACAGGCTCTGGACGCGCAGGCTCAGCGGTCATGGCTCATGGACTCAGCCGCTCCGCGGCATGTGGGATCTTCCCAGACCGGGGCACGAAACCGTGTCCCCTGCATCGGCAGGCAGACTCCCAACCACTGCGCCACCAGGGAAGCCCCAGGTGTTGCTGTGAGTCAATGGTTCGATCTGTGAAAACCTCATTCAGTCATTTCATACAATGTTCTCCTATGAGAAAACCCACAGTTTTTTTTCTTAATACTTATTTTATTTATTTATTTATGCCGTGCCGGGTGTTAGTTGCGGCACACGAGATCTTTTAGTTGTGGCATGTGGACTTCTTTAGTTGTGGCATGTGGATGCTTAGTTGCCACATGTGGGCTTCTATAGTTGTGGCATATGGACTTAGTTGCAGCATGCGGGCTCTTAGTTGCGGCAGGCATGCAGGATCTAGTTCCCCAACCAGGGATTGATCCTAGGCACACTGCATTGGGAGTACGGAGCCTTACCCACTGGACCACCAGGGAAGTCCCACACAGTTTGTTTTTGAAAATTTTAAAATTCGGTAGAATATACATAACATAAAATTTACCATTTTAACCATTTTAAGTGTATGGTTCAGTGACATTAAGTACACTCACAGTAGTGTGTAGCCATCACCACTGTGTATTTCAAGAACTTTTTCATCACCCTAAACAGCAACTCTATACACATTAAGCAATAACTCCCCATTCTCTCCCTACAACCCAGCCTGTGGTAACCTTTATTCTGCTTTCCATTTCCATAACTTTCCCTACTCAAGATACCTCATATAAGTGGAATACAACATTTGCCCTTTTGTGTCTGGCTTATTGCACTTAGCGTGATGTTTCCAAGGTTCAGCCATGTTGTAAGCATAGATCAGAATTTCATTCCTTTTTATGGCTGAATAATATTCCATTGTATGTATATGCCATATTTTGTTTGTCCATTCATCTGTTGAAAGACATTTGATTTGTTTTCACCGTTTGGCTGTTTTGAATAGTGACGCTTTGAATATTGGAGTATAGGTATCTGAGTCTCTATTTTCAGTTCTATTGGGTATTCTAGGAGTGGAATTGCTGGACCAAAAGGAATTCTTTTTTCAACTTTTTGAGGAACTGCCAAACTAATATTTTTCCCACAGTGGCTGCACCATTTTACATTTACAGTGCATGAGGGTTCCAGTGTCTCCACATCCTTGCCAACACTTATGTTTATTTAAAAAAAAAAAAGCCATCCTAAATAGGTGTAAAGTGGTGTCATTGTGGTTTTATTTTGCATTTCCCTAATGACTAATGATTTTGGGTATCTTTTCGTGAGCTTATTGGTCATTTGTTTATTTTTTCTGGAGAAATGTCTAGTCAAATATTTTGCCCATTTTTTTGGTTGAGATGGAGTTCTTTATATTTTTTGAATATTAAATCCGTATCAAATAAGTTATTTGCATATATTTTTTCCCATTCTGTGGATTGTCTTTTCACTCTCTTGATAGGATCCTTTGATGTTTTTAATTTTGATGAAGTCCACTTTATCAATTTTTTCTTTTGTTGCCTGTGCTTTTAGTGTCATACTTAAGAAATTGTTGCCCAATTTAAGGTCATGAAGACTTGCCCTATGTTTTCTTCTTCTAAGAGTTTTATAATTTTAGCTCTTATGTTTAGGTCTTTGATCCATTTTGAGTTAACTTTGTATATGGTATGGAGGATGAGTCCAGCTTCCATTCTTTTTTTGCATGTCTAATAGAACCCTTGCTTGAAAGTGAAAATGAATTGACTGTATATTGTCATGGTTTGTTTCTGGGTTATTTTTCTTTAAAATTTTTTTTTTTTTGCGGTACGCGGGCCTCTCACTGTCGCGGCCTCTCCCGTTGCGGAGCACAGGCTCCGGATGCGCAGGCTCAGCGGCCATGGCTCACGGGCCCAGGCGCTCCGCCGCATGTGGGATCCTCCCGGACCGGGGCACGAACCTGTGTCCCCTGCATCGGAAGGCGGACTCTCAACCACTGCGCCACCAGGGAAGCCCTGTTTTCCCTCTTTTATCTGCCTAAGAGGAGGGTATTAATTAGTTCACAGAGACTACAGTTTCTTCTCTTCCACGATAAAACAATCATTCTTCTAGAATCTAATAAAAGGTTAGGTCCTTTTATTTGAATTTGTACAGCAAAGGCCAAAAATAATTCCTTATAGGTCACAGGAGGAGGTTTTGCCTCATTGTATTTTGGACTCTTTAACTGGGCATCTGTGTGTGTCAGCAATTATCACAAAACTGGTAATAGTGACTCTTCTTGAGTACAGTGACTTTCAACATTTTTGACAGCTTCTAACAATAAGAAGTAAGTTTTATAGCATGATCCATTACATAACAAACAAACACAAAAAACATACACAACTAACATGAAAGGCTCACAAGCCAATCCTTAACCTTTATTAAAAAAATGTACTTTATCTTCTATTTTGTTCTATTTATTTTTTTAAATACTGATTTCAGCTTGCTGAATTGATTTCATAGCCTGCTAATGGATGTGAACTTCAGTTTAAAAAATATTCCTCCATGACCCATAAATTTACCTATGCGTATAGTGTTCTGGGCTCGTACCCTTAGACATTTTGATTCTGTGCTCTGAAGTAGAGCCCAGGAGTTTATTTTTTTTATTAAGTGCCCAGATAACTGTGATGTAGCCACAGACATGTATTTGGGAACCACTGATAGATCTAATCTAATAAAAACTAGTTTATTTAAAACTAAATCTGTCCTTTAAAATCACTGAAAACCGCCATTGTAACTTTTTAAAATAACTGCCCTTTTAAATTTAGAAAATAAATCAGTGTTACCTAAACTCTCTGGACTTCAATATTTATATTATCTAATAAAATGCGGGGAGCCATTTTATGCAGTGATTGACAGATAAAGGACAACTAAATTCCTCTTAATTATAGAAAAAAACAAGCTGGGCATGTAGTAGATTGTTACCCTCTGGTTTGTTCCATTCAGTAGTGATGTTGTCTTCTTTGACACAGACCAGTTTATGTCTGACTTGGAACACCAGCCATCAGGTTCAGCAGAGAAATGGCCTAACCACAGTGAGCTCTCATGTCCACCTCCTTTCTGGAGAATCTAGAGGGTGAGTGTTGATTGAAATGTGTCACTGTTTTTCTGCCCAAGTCTGATATTTGCATGCAGTGGCCAGATTTGCATGTGCTGCAGAGGAGTGGGTATACATGGGCATCTTCTTGGTAGGGGCCCACTCGTTATCTCTGGAACTAAACTTTGACTATAAGAGTGCTTTTTAAGTTTAACTACACTCAGGCTCTCACACTTATAATTTTAGTCTGGGATTGAATAAAAGTCAAGTGTTGATTGGATTTATTGAACCAAAGCAGAGGGAGTCCTGTCTATATGAATTCTGTGGCTTGGATGCGGAGTAAATTTGGTTGCTGATAAGGTGTGTAAGCCTACTCATTTCTGGTCAAGTGCTCTAAGTTTTGATGTGAGGCAGTATGGAATGGAAATAAAGCAGGAAATGTTAGCCATTTGCCAGAGGCAACCTGGGTCGTTTACCCTTGAGCCTGTCCTTTAGGCCCATGTTTGCACGCTGGTAGTTCATCTGGGGCTTCATTTGGAAGGAGTCAGTGCTTGTGAGGAGGGGGCTGGGCCTCAGGCCTCTGTGCCTCAGCAAGCAACCATACCACTCCCTCTCCCTCACACAGCTTCTTCCTTCAAAGACTCTCAAAGCCACTTGAGAAAGTCTGTGGTAGAAATTATAAACATACAGATTGTAGTTCTCAAAATGCCATTTGAATTTCATTTTAATGAATTTGGATTTGGAAGGGGACTTAGAAATCATGTCCACTACCCAAATCTTTATATTTAGGATGCTAAAGCTTCCTGATAGATAAGGCACCAAAACCCTGGCTTCTCCCAGAAGCTGGGCCAGCCTACCCTGGTCCAACATCATTGGCCACTAAATTTCTACATATCTATAAAACTCTCAGGAGAGTTATAGAAGGATTTAAATGAATTTCCTTGTATCATAGTTGAGAAGATCAGTTGAAAAAAGATTAAATTGCCCTAGTCACATCATGGCTGAACCAAAATTAAAGCTTATTTCTTCCGGTGTTTACCCCACTGCCCTTCTTGTGTATGAAGCAACAAGATGGTCACTAGTGATCTTGGTAAGAAATGTTTCTGTGGAGTGAAGGGATCAATGGATGACTAAGGAATGAACAGGAGGTAAGAATAGAGAAACAGCAGGCAGTGTAGATAACTCCTTTAAGATGTTAAACAATGAAAGAAAGAAATTAGATGTAGAGGGCCATGTGAGGTCTAGGGTTTTTATTTGTTTGCTCGCTTGCTTGTTTGAGATAGAGACTTACCCATATTTAAGCAATGATGAAAAGAATCCAGGAGGAGAGGGTTGGTGAGTAGATTGATTAAAGAGAAGAGTGCAGGAAATTTGTGGGGCAAGATCTTGAAGAGGCAAGCATGTGGGATTCATAGCATAGGTGTGGAATGAGTCATGTGGGTTTACAGCTCTGGAGCTCAGGTTTGGGCCCTGGAGACAACAGATGTGGGAGTCAACAGTACAGTATATAGAAATGGACAAGATTACTCAGGGAAAATGTACAAAATGAAAAAAAATAAGGAAAAGGACAATCTTCTGATAGGCCTAAAATTCAGAATCCCACATCCGTTTTTTAAAATTTCTTTACTTTTGGTTGTGTTGGGTCTTTGTTGCCGTGCGCAGGCTTTCTCTAGTTGCGGTGAGCGCGAGCTACTCTTCGTTGCAGTGTGCAGGCTTCTCATTGCGGTAGCTTCTCCTGTTGCAGAGCTCGGTTCTAGGCGCGTGGGCTTCAGTAGTTGTGGCTCGCGGGCTCTAGAGCACTGGCTCAATAGTTGTGGCTCACGGGCTTAGTTGCTCCGTGGCATGTGGGATCTTCCTGGACCAGGGCTCAAACCCATGCCCCCTGTATTGGCAGGCGGATTCTTAACCACTGTGCCTCCAGGGAAGTCCCCAGAATCTCACCTCTTAACCTAAGTTGAAAAGAAGTTTTTTGTTTTTGGGGTTTTTTCCCCCCACATTTCACTTTTTACTGATACAAAAACATACGTGCTGATACTTGAATATACTTTCAAGTAACTGTGTACTGTTTACTCAGCTGGAGACTTAATGTTTGTAGAATGTTTTGAGTTACAACTTTTTCTAGAGGAAAGATCTGTATGACACTTAGTATAGTATCACATATATAAGAGGTTTCTTAGAAAGAAAGGACCCTTAATAACAGGACTGATCTCTCTCTCAGTCAGTTGTGGAAAAAAGTATCATAATTTCCCTTTAGTAGTAGTAAATCTAATGTTAAAAGTGAAGGAAGGGTATCTTCTGATCATTGTGCATGTAATTTTCAATCTGTCCTATGGTTGGAAGCTATCTAGAGTTCAGTGTAAAACTTAAAATAACTTAGGGAATTCCCTGGCGGTCCAGTGGTTAGGACTTGGTGCTTTCACTGCTGGGGCCCAGGTTCAGTCCCTGGTCAGGGAACTAAGGTCCTGCAAACTGCACAACGTGGCCAAAAAATAGAATAGAATGGAATGGAATAGAATAGAATAAAATAACTTAGTTAAAAACTTGTTATGATAGAGCTCAAGCTGGTTATCTTGGTTCTTGCTTAAAATGCTTGAATATTCTTTCTGTCTTACCTTTATGGTGGTGAGTTTTATTTTTGTTAATAATGTAAGCTAGATTATTATAACATAGATCCCAAAATACAGTGGCTTAACTACACTGGAATTTTCTCTCACACCTTACGGTAATTCAGAGATCAGGATTCCTGTGTCATTTAGTTCCTCTACCTCTTTAGGTATTGTCAAAGCAGAGTCACCACGTTGACTGAGTCTTAGCCCAAAGCAAAGGGTGTGAAAAGGAGGGGAAGAGGTTACTGAGCAAGTGATGAGGAAGATGCACACATCACTTTTACTCACACTTAATTAGAGAAAGCAAGTTACATGGTCATACCTTGCTACAAAAGGGAAGCCAGGAAATGTGTAGTCTGTAGCTGAGTGGCCCTGTGACTAGTTAAACTCAATTACTAGAGAAGAATGAATTAGGACATTTAGCAGTCTACCATAGGTACCTTCTAAGTTTTCAGGAACTTTTTTCTGTCTTCAGCTCGAAAAGGCAAATTAATCAGATTTTGATAAATGCAAATTAATTCTTCAGCTCATTCTATAAATAGTTGAATTCAGTATTTTATGTATTTCATTTAGATGGTATTCTTATAACTTATCTAATAACCTAAAAGTAAATCTTAGGGAAACTATGCTTATAGAGTAATAAACCATAAAGTAATACTAGTTTCTCATACATTTAAAATAATTTCTATTCCTTTACTTCCAAATTTCTCTTATTTCTTCATTTCAAGTGAAATTCAGAAAATTATTATACTTACATATGGCCTTCATTTTATAAAAAATAATATCTCCATAAAATTGTTCACCCAAAGAATGAATTATACCTTTAATCTTGGGGTGTAAGGAAAGGAAGAAAAGATGAATTTGCTAAACTTTGATGAATGTTCATTGCAGCTTTAAAATGAAATAGTATACATAAATGGAGACTGATTATACCAAAAAATACTTTACAAAAGTGATCAAGGTGCTCAGATGCTAGTTATGAAGGCCCTTTGAACTTTTGTGTGTTTGACAATGTACATCCGCCTATTCCAAAGGCAGTGTCCTGGGTTACCCTGCCCCTCCACCTGGTGGTGAGATTTCATACCCTACCATGCTTGCCAGCTCTAACTCTGAATCCGTAAGCATTGGAAATAGCTCTAAATCAGAGGCCGTTACTCAAACACCTCATTCTTGTGTGTACAGATAGCATTACAGTGGACTGTTAATTTGAACATCTCTTGGATTAAAAAAAAAGTTGTTTTTTCTTACAGCAGATATTGCTGATGGCTCTGACTACTTCTGTTGTGGCAAGCCAGGTGTTGGGGTAATGGGAGTCAAGGACGGTAGCTGCCACAAGTAGGCCAAATGCTGTGACCTACATAACCTGTTACCACGGGTGTTGAGGGCTGTTGACCCTTGTTCTAGGCTTTTAATTCACTTTACTCTTTATAGGGGGGAAGTGATAAAATTGTACAGTAGGGGCATAAACAACTTATGTTTTTACCTTAAATTCGTGAAAAAAAATAAAGCCGACTCACATGCTTTGTGGAGTAGGACTTAAATAAATCAATAAATTCATGCATATATACATTCAAAAGGAAGTGAAAATTGCAAGCACTAATTTTTTAAATAAATTAGTACTGGGCTTCCCTGGTGGCGCCGTGGTTGAGAGTCTGCCTGCCGATGCAGGGGACACGGGTTCATACCCCGGTCCAGGAGGATCCCACATGCCGCGGAGTGGCTGGGCCCGTGAGCCATGGCCGCTGAGCCTGCGTGTCTGGAGCTTGTGCTCCGCAACGGGAGAGGCCACAACAGTGAGAGGCCCGCGTACCGCAAAAAAAAAAAAAAAGAAATTAGTACTGTATTTATCAAGATTGCTAATGATTTACATGTAAATTACATTATAGATTTGCTTACCAGTAATAATTTTAATTTGCTCAAGTTGACAAAGTTTGGCGAGTCACATTAGAAGGCTATCTCAGGAACCCAGAGGTGGGAGCCAGAGCCCAGAGCCCCCAGGCTAAGTGTGAAGTGAGGGGGCAAAGGAGAGCAGTGGGCTTGGATACCACACTGTGCTCAAGTTATTGCTAAAGGATGGTGAAGGGACTGCTTTGTTACAGTTCTGACTGCCTGGCCTAAAATTCGTATTCAGTAGCTATTATTTGAGCATAATTTTTGTTGTTGTTTTGCCAAATCCCATATTACATTAAAGATTCAATTGGCACATAATTTTAATCAGCACTCAATATTTACCAAGCACTAAGGAGTCAATGGAGAACAAGATAGACAAGTTCCTTGCCCTTTTGGAACTTAAATCTACTCTCTGATTATTATATGTTAAAGTATATTTGAGTATAGTCGGCTTGAGTGCTTCTTTGTGGAAAATCTTCTTAGCTTTATCCTAGTCTTAAAATCCTGAACTGTCAGGAACCTTGCAGGTTGGTTTAACTAAATGAGGTTACGCACACTAGGCAAAAGAACAGCAGAACTTTGGTAAGGGGGAACAGAGATAACATACCTTTGATCAGGCTTTTGCTATAAAGGTCACCACCCGACTTCTTCAGAAAATGATGTGTTTATCCTTATCATCAAAGTACTTGGTAAGTGAGTGGATAGTGTTTGTTATAGACCCTCATCCTCAAGAAAATGTAAGCATTGACTTCCTCATAAAGACACAGGAAAAAAATATATCACATGGTTTTCGATGATGATAAAGCACCATTTTTAATCATCTTGTTTTAAAACTTGAACAATGAGACAAGATTTGAAAAAGGTGTGTTTAATGGCAGCCTGGAATATCTCTGAAGTTACCGTCTTTGGAAGGAATAAGCGACAGGAAAGATGACTTGAATGTGAGCTGGGTACTTGATTCTATATTTGGCTTTTTGCCACTGCTGCTGTGAGACCTGTTTAAAATAGACACTGCCAAAATCAAAATCAAATGCCTTGTGTTAGTCTTAATAACATTCTCTGGTCCCTTTCCAACCCCACCACCTAATGAACTTTCAGGGTACTATTCCAAATAGCTTCCAAGTAATTGTACTGGATTATGATCCATTTATTCAGTCATCAGAAATTGATGTTTCCTTGGTAGTAAAGTCCTTGTCCTTCAGGAGTTCACAGGCTATTCAAGAGACAGATAATACTGATGCCTACTGATAATCTAATGCGATGAGTAGTGTTAGAGGCCATGCACAGAGATCACGGGCCATCCTTGTGCTCTTTCTTAGCAGGAGACTACCCCATAGACCCACATATAGAATCTACACTGAAAACACTGCTCCCTTGTTATGACAGAGGTGCCAAAGGCTGCCTTGTCTATTTATGTCCCTTTATTTACTATATAAGAGGTTTTTAAAAAATCTCCATTATACTTATGAGGAAACTGAAGAGAAAATGTATTGTTATGCAGAATATCCCCATAAGTTTTCATTTACATAGAAACTATTTCAGTGAGTTATTTCTAGCAGTCAGGAGTCAGTTTAGATTAATTCTGTCCTTCTTTGCAAACCATCATGAATGGTCAATAAATCCTAGCCTGGAAAATTTACTTGAAAAGCATCCTCTATCTGACAAAGACCTTCATAAGTCTGTACCAATGACCTTCAAAAATTGATCTCAATTAGTGATTATTAGAGCTAGCCAACACTGCTTAATGTTCATCCTTTTGTAGTTAGATTCCTTTAGCTTCTACTCCTACTTCTTTGCCTCACTTTTTAAAAAAAATTTTTTTTTTTTGCGGTACGCGGGCCTCTCACTGCTGCGGCCTCTCCCGTTGCGGAGCACAGGCTCCGGACGCGCAGGCTCAGTGGCCATGGCTCACGGGCCTAGCCGCTCTGTGGCATGTGGGATCTTCCTGGACAGGAGCACGAACCCGTGTCCCCTGCCTCGGCACGCGGACTCTCAACCACTGTGCCACCAGGGAACCCAAGCCAAATTTTTATCCTTCACTTCTTTGCCTTTCTGAGTACTGCCACTTGAAAATTTGTCTGATGACAAATCACAGACTTCTACAGTTAAAGAGACCTTATTAGTTTAACACCATCATTGTATAGCTAAGGAAATGGAAGTCTTAGATATATGAAGTAATTTGTCCAAGGACACACATGGAATTAGTGGCAGAGCCTGTATTCAAGCCAAACCTAATTTCCAGGCCATTCCTTTGCTTACATATTTGCTCTCCCAGGTCCGATTCTCTCATCAGATCACAAGGCTACTCCCAGTTTTTCTTCAGCCTTTTTTCTCCTCAGTGGAACTACGAAACTGCTCCCATACTTCCAGGTCTCTAGTAAGAAGGTACATACATCTCTTCTTGCCCTGACCATTGAGTGTAGTCCCTTACCCATAGGATTTTTCCATTTGGATGTTCTAATTTCCAAATCCAATTCCAGAACTAACCTACCACCTTCCTCCTCTATATTCCTCCTCAGCTTATTTCCAGTAGTGACAGCACTATTCTTCCTAGACTTAAAATGTTGGTGGTAGTGGCGAATCAGTCCTTTCCTCTTTCCCTCTTCTTACCATCACCACACTCACTGTGAGCACCACATTTGTCCAGGTCCTTTGCATTATCTTTGTCTAAATGATTTCCATGCTCTTCTACTCTTTTGGCCTTCAAGAAGTTGAACAGGTGTTTTGAAACTGATTCTACCATTTACTAAGAAAATTGTGTGAACTGGCAAAGCCTCTGTTAACTGATCTGTAAAGTGGGGTAATAGTGATCTTAAAATAACGTGAAGATTTAACTGAAATAAAATATAAATTTCGATTGTAAAGTTAACCCATGGATACCCAATAAATATTTGTGGAGCGAATGTTAGTTCCGTTCTCCTTATAGCCATGATGAGTATATGAGTTTGAAGAATTTTTTTCTTAACTACCTAAACAATAAAAAGATTAGATGGGGGGCTTCCCTGGTGGCGCAGTGGTTGAGATTCTGCCTGCCAGTTCAGGGGACACGGGTTCGAGCCCTGGTCCGGGAAGATCCCACATGCCGCGGAGCAACTGGGCCCGTGAGCCCCAGCTACTGAGCCTGCGCATCTGGAGCCTGTGCTCCGCGACAGTGAGAGGCCCGCACACCGCGATGAAGAGTGGCCCCCCGCTCGCCGCAACTAGAGAAAGCCCTCGCACAGAAGTGAAGACCCAACACAGCCCAAAAAGTTAACTAATTAATTAATTTAAGAAGATTAGATGTTAATATTTGAAGATTTTTTTAAAGGGGTTTGAAGCCATTTCTTTTCTTTTTTTAAAAATTTATTTTTGGCTGCGCTGGGTCTTCATTGCTGCACAGGCTCTATCTAGTTGTGGTGAGTGGGGGCTACTCTTCGTTGCGGTGGACAGGCTTCTCACTGTGGTGGCTTCTCTTGTTGCAGAGCACAGGCTCTAGGCACGTGGGCTTCAGTAGTTGTGGCACACAGGCTCAGTAGTTGTGGCACGTGGGCTCTAGAGTGTAGGCTCAGTAGTTGTGGGACACAGGCTTAGTTGCTCCGCGGCGTGTGGGATCTTCCCGGACCAGGGCCCGAACCTGTGTCCCCTGCATTGGCAGGCAGATTCTTAACCACTGTGCCACCAGGGAAGTCCTCTTTTCCTTTTTTTAAATCTTTTCCTTTTTCTTTTTTTTGGCTGCGTTGGGTCTCCGTTGCTGCACGTGTACTTTCTCTCTAGTTACGGCAAGTGGGGGCTACTCTTTGTTGCAGTGCATGGTCTTCTCATTGTGGTGGCTTCTTTTGTTGCGGAGCACGGGCTTTAGGCACGCGGGTTTCAGTAGTTGTGGCTCACGGGCTCTAGAGCGCAGGCTCAGTCGTTGCGGCACACAGGCTTAGTTGCTCCGCGGCATGTGGGATCTTCCCGGACCAGGGCCCGAACCTGTGTCCCCTGCATTGGCAGGCGGATTCTTAACAACCGCACCACCAGAGAAGTCCTTGAAGATTTCTTAAACAATCATTAGTGTCTCCTTTGCTCTATGATCACTTCAAATGCTAATTATAGAGATTATTTTTGTCTTGGTCTATTTTTGTTTATAACAGCTGTATTGAGATACAATTCATTACTATAAAATTCATCCTTGAAAATACACAGTTCATTGGTTTTTTAGTATATTCGTAGAGTTGTGCAATCATCAGTATCTAATTTTTACACATTTTCATTACTCCAGAAAGAAACCCCATACCCCTGAGCAGTCACTCTCCATTCCTTCCTTCCCATTACTCCTGGCAACCATCTATTTATTTTCTGTCAGTTCTGGCCATTTTATATAAATGGAATCAAACAATATATGACGTTTCGTGTTTGGCTTCTTTCACTTAGCATGTTTTCAAGGTTCATCCATGTTGTAGCATGTATTAGAACTTCATTCTTTTTTTAAGATTGAATAATATTTCATTTTGTGGAATAGACCACATTTTGTTTATTCATTCATTAATGGTAGACGTTTGGGTTATTTCCACTTTGGAGCTATTATGAATAATGCTGGTATGAACATTTGAGTACAAGTTTTTATATGGATGTATGTTTTCAGTTCTCTTGAGTATATGCCTAGGAGTGGAATTAGAATAGAATCTTTAGTTGATAAAGCAAAGAATTTTCATTTCAAAGCAAAGAGTTCTCATGGTGAGAGAACTAAAGTTTCTTATTTGGGGTGTTCCTGTCTATGTTGGTTCCTTAAGATTAAAACTCTTTGCACTGGACCTCACAGAAGACTGTGGTGCTTCCTGAGGTGCTTGGCACATCATAGAAACCAACAAAATCAAGAGCCTATTCTGAAAGGATCAGAAATAATACAAATGCCCCCACATGATAAAGGATGTTTGCATTAGCATAGGGTAACAAAATAACCCCCAAATCTCAGTGCTTTACTCTCATCAAAGCACTTATTTTCATTTACTTTATATACAGGTGCAGTGCAGGAATCAGAAAGGGAAAATCCTCCTAAAAGGATGAAATTAAGGAAAAGTTAGATTAAAGTGAACACATTTCAAAAGTATCCTGTCCTCTGCTAGAGCAAGAGCCTTTAGAGTGAGGGTAAGAACGTTTACCTTTTCCCTCAGCCATTCCCCTTCCCAAACAAAATTGAACTGAAAGGTAGAGAAGGGGGGGGATGGTCTGGAACAACTTTTGGAGTGATGTTGCCATCCAGTTCAAGAGCAGATTTCAAGCACTGCCTTTATCTTTATAGAAAGCGATGGAAAGGGAAAAAATGTCTTTGAAATAGTGCTTGGCATTGAGCATCATATGGTCAGTCACACAGAGGTCACTAATCACTCTTCCCTTTCTTGTTTTTCAGTGAACGAGGTAATTGGGAGAGACATGTCCCAGATTTCTGTTTCCCAAGGAACAGGGGCGAGCAGGCAGGCTGCCCTCCCAGGTCCTGATTCCCTGGATTTAGGAAGATCCGACGGGCTCTAAGAGCGTTCACTGCAGCCTTGTGTCCACCACAATGTACTTCTCAGCATGTTTCTCTCTTTGGACCTTGGGCTTCCAACTCTGCAACCTTCAGGATGGAGCCAGGAGTTGGGATCATCATATGTGGGGAAAGCAGCATTCCTCCAACTCAGGCCTTGTGTAGATTTTGTAAAAGAACAGGAGCAGCACAGGCTGTCTGATCTTTGGGGAAATGAGCTTTGCTTTTTATATTTAAATAGGATACTTTTATATGATGGGTGCTTTGAGTGTGAATGCAGCAGGCTCTCCATTTCAGAGGTGCTGCTTTTGCAGGTGATCTGGTTGCTTAGCTAGGATTGGTGATTTGTACTGCTTTATTGTCATTTGAAGGACTCTCTAGCTTTGATGATATTTTTAAAGTAGAAACTTTTGATAAAACCTTCCAGAGGCAAACATTAAAAAAAAATTATTCCCCCAAGCCCACACCTATGCCTCGGAAACTCAGCATGTGTCCTGAAGCCTTTCATAGATTCATAGGAAGTAAAGCCAAATGTAGCTCATACCTCTTTATAAAAGTAAACTGTTAGATAAAATGACACCATTCCAATCATTGAAGTGTTGGAATATAAAATGACATTCCAGAGCATAGCATTTTTGTAACTTTCTAGGTAATCTTCCTGCAATCTCTCCATGCTGTCTCCATGTTGAAATTGCTTTTTTCCCTCAGGGCCTTGGGTAAGATAACTACATGTAAGGGAACTTTGAAAGGTGGGGTTTCTTAGCTTGGTAGCTTTAATTTCCTGCCATCCTACATACAGGTAGACTGTGGAGTACTCTTCCCTTTTGTGTTCTCTGGTCCCAGACCTTTTCCAAGTGAAAACATTTGCATTTGGCTGCCACAATCTTGTGATGATTTGTTTAGGCAAATTTGCTGCTTCTAGCTTCTCTAGAGGCCAGGCTGTGTCAGAAGCTAAGTACAAATGAGCTATGCTTCAAGACAGGAGCAGAGAACATTCAGGATTCCAGATGGGACGCATTTAAGATTTACACTGGCATGGAAGGCTTTTCCCTCATTCTGTTTACAGCCAAAAATGATTCTGGCCTACCCTCCCATCTGCATGGCCTAAAAAACAGCCTTTTTCTAAAAGGCTTTGAGGCAATTCCGAAACTGAGATAGCATTCTAAACCTGACCCTCCACACCAAAGATGTCCTGGTGGTGCTGCTGGTAAGGCTGGTGCCCAAGGCGGGGCCAGCAAGAAACTCCAGCCTGCTGTCTACCAAAGGAGGTGCCCGACTTGGGTGCTCTTTTCAAACCTTGCCCTTACCCCTCCCCTTAATGGGATTAGTTTCCTGTTCCAAGGCTTGGGCCTATTTCAACACCCCTGAAGTTTGCAGTATGTTTTCAAATGAAATGTACTTTTATTCAGGAAGCAAATTTTCTGAGTGCCTACATGTGAGACAGTGTGCTGGGCTGGTCAAAGGCTTGATGCTATTATTGCAGGGGATTGTGGGTCCTAGATGCCAGGACTGTCTACTGAGGCCAAGTGAGGCCTGGGTGGAGGGAGCCAGCTCATTGCCTACCACCTCTAGTCAACCAGTTAGGAGCTACTGACCCAGGATGAGGAAGTATGGTCCTTTTTTTTTTTCCTTTAATCCATGATGTTTTAGATTTCTCCCTAAAATTAGTTAGAAAAAAATGCTTGTACTTCAGCAGATCACTCCAGTCCTTCTTGGAGCCTGGTGTTGTCACATTTTCTTTGAAAGTGAGTTTTGTGTCACAGTGTAGATAGTGAGATTTGCTTCAGGGCCTGTGGTTGGAAGCCCAGAGTTTCCTTTGGAGGGTTTGCAGCAGCTGGCCGCCTTTAGATGAAGTTCCAGAGAGTTGGCCAGACTTGCCTCCACCCTCTTGTCCCTGGTGTAGCTGCCTCACATGGGGTTCTTGCAAGAGCTTCCCTTGCAAGACCCTTTGGGGGTTGCTCTGCTGCACTCAAGAATAAAAGCCTCTATGATACAGAGTTGCTATGCACCAAATTTTGATGCCTTTTAAATACCTTGATGCCTGTAGCACTAGAAATGCTCTTTCCTATTTAAAATAAAAATTAAATTTTAAAATAGAGCTTTGTATACTATGTAAGCAGTTTTGTATCAGCTTTGTAAAAGCTTTGGTGTAAAAGACAGTATTTTTTGGTTTTGTAGATAAATACCTTAATTTTTGTGCAACATAGTGGTGTTACAGCACACATCCATTGGACTATGCAAATTGATTTCTAGTAACAGCACTGAGCAACTGGGCATGTGCTAGGACCCACCCCTTCCCCCTCCAACCCATGCTATATCTTGGGTTGAGGAATGGGATGAGCAGCCTTCTGCTTACTGGACATGCGCAGAGAAACGTGGCTGAAAACAGCTAGGAACAGATGTTTTTGGGTTCAAGTGTGGTGCTGCTGCCCGGGGTGCAACCCACCCCTGCCCAGGGTTAGCCACTATCACCAGAGCTCTGCTGAGTCTGGCTGTAAAGCCCTGTTTTTGATAATCAGCACAGATGGTCATCTGTAAGGCTCAGATGGGTTCAAGTTGAAACCTTGTATTTTATAAAATGGATGATGTTCAATTAAGGAACTGATTCTCAGTTATGTTTACAGCACTTGAGATTGTGTTTTCTTGTACATTTTGTATTTTAAAGCCTTTTATAGGAGTACAGTGCTCCTTACACAAATACAAAGGGAAGAAGAGCCAGCAATTCAGGCTCCTCAGTTACAGTGCTGAGATAATAAACGGTGACAGGTCAACAGTCTCCTTGAAATCTGCCTGAGTGTTCCTCTGCATAGGGCTGGTGTGGAGCCCCTCACTCTGTGCCAAAGTGAAGGGCACTTTGGCTTTTAAAAAGTCCACTTGGTTGGGAACCTTTGTTTATTTTACGGAGGAGAGGGTAGAGTTCCAAATTCCTTTCGAAGCTTCAGTTCAGCACCCTCGAATGGGTGCAAAGGACATTCCAAGGTGTCTGCTGAGTTCAGGACAACTGACCTGCCCAAGGTGTGCATGAAAAGTAGGCAGAAGTCCCTTTAAAAGTCAAGCCTGAGTTTTTGTGTGAGGGCCTCCTGCCCCCTATTGTCCTCTGAGGATATTGCAGTGCAGTCCATCAAAACAGCCTGTGATTTTTGCCATCTGTTATTCTTTGTGTCAAGCTAGAGGGGGGCTAGCATCCTTAGGTGGGACCACCCCTGGCACAATGTGACCACGGAGGTCAGTATCCTGGGGACTGGGGCCAGCGCTCTCTGCCACCCTGCCCCCCACCAGAAGGGACAGGGGGTAGAACATTGGGATCTTTACTCTGAAGCCCCCTGGAGTCATACGCTGAAGGCACCAGGGTTTACATTTTTTAAAAAGAAAGCAAGCCTGCTATGGACATCAGCCCTATGGAATCTGTAGGCATGGACCATAGCCAAAACAGAACAAAGGCTCTCTGCTACTTAAGAGGCCCAGATCAGACCACTGGGAGCAGGGTGGTGACATTCTACCCCCAGCCCTGCATTCAGGGTCCAGCCATCATCTTTGGGATGAACAGGCAGAGTAATAAGTAGGGGGGATGGAGCTGGGGCTTGAGCTCCTCTGGGGGCTTTCTGAGAATTTTGTCAAGCCAGAAAGAAGCTACCAACCAGGTTGAGGGCGCTGGTTCTCTGGATGCAGGAGAGTCCCGTTAGCTGAGGACATCAGCCAGCTCTTACCTCCTGGCTCCCTCACCTACAAACACACCCATTCTTTGGGGGCCTGTAGCACAGTGCGAGGTGGGTCACCAACAGGCATCAGACTGGTGTAGTCATCAGGGGCTAGCTGCAGAAGTGACAGATTATTTAGGCAGGGAGCTCCAGGCTCAGCCAGGTTCCCAAGCCCTCCAGCCACACCTCACCTGGTAGGCCTGGAAGATGCTGAGCAGATCCTTCATACCAGCTGTGTATGGGACACCCTGCATACGGACCAGGGCTCCTGGCTGGGACAACACTGAAGTGGGAGCAGAGGCCAGGGCAGCAGGGGGCGTGGTGAGGTAGCCCACAGTGGTGGGGGAGACTGGGGGGCTAGGGTGGGAAAGGCAGGGATTTAGTAGTGCAGTGCTACCTGTGGCCTAGACCAAGACCTACCTGCCTCTTCCCTTGTTTCTGCCTTGTGTTTGGTTCATTTCCTCCTCCCTAATACCCCTGTCTCTACAGAGTCATCTCTGTTCTAGTTTGTAGATGGCATCAGGCAGCCCACATCTGTCATTCCCTTGTCATCTCAGAGTAAAGTCGAAGTTCCAGCAGACCTTGAGTTATTTGGCCCAGGAAGGGGATCATGATCCTCCCCCAAACCAGGACAAGGGGGCAAGACTGTGAAGTAATCTTAGCAGCAGGGTACCTGGGGTAGTAAGCTGTGTAGTTCATGTAGAGTTGAGTGGCTGGCCCTGGGTAGTAGGCAACCGGGGTGGGGGCAGCGGACACCCTGGCAGCTGGGAGCAGTGCTGAAGAGGGATACAGAGCTGCTGTCTCAGTGGGAATGAGTGTTGGGGTGGCCTGGAAGGTGGCGTAGGTGGGCGGTGAGAGGCCTAGAGGCAGAAGTAGAGAGCGTATCTGCAGGGAGCCCAGCACCGCCCTGGGTGGGGCAGCCAGAAGGGAGTCCCCACCGTAGAAAGTGAGGGTTATAACATCCTGGCCCCCACATACCTCCTTCTTCCCCAGCCCCCTGGGACACTCACAGGGCAGCTTGCAGGGTGGAGGGGACATGCCACTGCGGCCCAAGGTGCCCCCCATCAGGACATGGCTCATCTCCTCTGTGGAGCAGGGGACCACCTCCACATAGCGTTCCTTCATTGCTTTCTTATGGCAACGCTGAGCAGCAGCTAGGGCCCGCTCTGCTGATGTCATCTGGATGAAGGCATCACCCGACGGCCGGCCCTGTGCACACCATCTTGTAAGCAGTCTGTTGTGTGCAAAAATGCCTTCCTCCCAATCACACACCCCTCTGTAACTAAGTGTGCTCCCCCACTGGACGCAGCTTTACCTGCTGGTTGAGTACCATGTGCACACCGTGGGGCCGAATGTCAGCCGCTGCCTCCCCCAGAAAGCTTAGGATGTCTTCAATGGTGGCTGTGTAGGGCAGGCCTCGAAGGCGTACACAGTCTCTCCCGGTCCCAGCTGCCAGTGGGAAGGGGATAGGCAGCAGTGGAGCAGTCAGTGTGGGAAGGAGTGGGCTGGAGGCATAGCGGTTCAGGACCTAGTAAGGAAGGAAGCAGCAGGCTGGTTATGCCAAGTAGGGCAGGGCCAAGGAGGGCATGGAAGGGGCACCCTGGAGAAGCACACGGGGGTAGGGGGAGCCCTGGGTGGCTCACCTGCTGCACCTCAGCTGCAGTGCTCCGGAAGAGTTCAATGTATCGCTTACCCAGCGTGCCCTTATGCCTGCGTAATGCAGCCTGTGCCAGCTCCTCACAGGCGAAGAGGGCAAAGGCATCACCAGTGGGCCGGCCGTCAGGGTGGCGCACAAAGAGCAGCCCATCAGCACCCCCAGTCACTGGGCACTCTGGCCCCAGGAAGCCTAGCACATCTGCTG
The DNA here is from genome assembly GCF_003031525.2 of Neophocaena asiaeorientalis asiaeorientalis. NCBI lineage: Eukaryota > Metazoa > Chordata > Mammalia > Artiodactyla > Phocoenidae > Neophocaena > Neophocaena asiaeorientalis. The sequence continues at coordinate 730,462 of NW_020172445.1, read as the reverse complement.
GCCCAGCCGAGAAGGGCAGTCCCCGCAGCCGCAGGATCACTTGGTCTTCCCGTGACAGGAAACGAGCCACCTCTAGTGAAGTGCCTTGGTGGGGGGCGTGGGAGTCACCTACTGACTTCATTTGTGCCCTTCCAAATACCCACCCACACCTAGCACACATGGGAGCAGAAAGGCAAGGGGCGTCAGGGAAGCAGGACATGGATCAAGAACCGGGGGATCTAGATGCTGTTGGGAGCACACTCACCCCCTGCGATCTTTACAAACTCCTCTCCTGTTGCTTTATATACCTGTGGGAACAGCCCATGAGTTTCATGCTTGCCCGGCCTCAGCTCTGCCCTGCTCCGCTCCCAAGCCCAGAGCCCCACCTCAATATAGCGGACACCCATGTGGTGCTTGTGTCTCTGCAGTGCTAGGTCCCGCTGCTCGCTGTCCACAAAACGGATGAGGGCCTCACCATTTCTGCGGCCCTGGGCGTTGAGGCACAGTGCTACACCACCCCTGTGGAGCCAGTGCTGCGTTAGTGCCTCCTGGGTAGGCCTGCCCTCCTGGGTCCACCCATGCTGCTGTACCCACCTGGCAATATTGAGCCCTGTGAAGAATCTAGCCACGTCCTGGTCTGATGACTGCCAGGGCAGCCCGCGAGCCCGAACCACAGTCTCGCTGTCCACCACGTCGGCCTTGCTGCTGTGGGGCGGGGCTCAGTCAGAGCTGTCCAGCTGGTGTCACCCCCAACCCTGCCCCCTAACTCACCAAGGCCCTGTCTCATATTTCTGCTTTACCACTTCGGGCTTCGAAAACAGTTGACCTGAGAGGAGATGGCATGGGGGTCAGCAGGGTCTGGTGGAGGGGGGTCTCCCCACCAAGCGCTGCAAAAAGAGGACAGTTGAGGGGGATGAGGAGGTAACAAAGGGGCTTTCACCTTGTGGTCTCTCAGAGGTGAAAAATGGGGAGGGGAACTTGGAGGAAGTAATAGGCAGGCAGTCACCCAGCCCTGAGAACAGGTGAAAGGTGGTGAGAGGAACCTTACCGCTGGGTCCATCAAGCAGGTGGAGGATGACAGCTACCATTGTCTTCACTTCCCACACCCCAAAATCGTCCTCTGTGGCATCTGTCTCCAGCCCCAAGTCTATGAGCAGAGAACTCACAGTGAGGAAATCCCAGCATGAGAGGGCAACTAGCATGTCCCACCGAGGTTCAAGTCCCCTACATAGACACATGCAGAATCCTGGCAAACACATTTGTTTTGGCCCAGCTCATGGATCCCCTTAAAGATCCCCAGCCCAGACATATGTAGACATATGCCCACATTCCAAATGTGCACAGGCACAGAGACATGCAGTCAGGGACTCAACAGGTAATGTAAACTTGCATGTGTTCATTCAACCCACCAGCATGCACATACTCAGAGACATTCAGCCTACAGCCGCCCCTCCACCGTAATCCTGCTAGGTCACAGATACCCTGTGCCATGGTGGCTACAGTGAGGTCCCTGGCAGGGCGGGTGCTCGGGTGCTGCACGTGGAACTCTCTGCGGAGGTCGTAGAAGGAGAAGAAGGTGTCGGGGAGCGCCAGGTTCTGGGGGCACATGGGAATGGGGATGAATGGGGGAAACTGAGCTGCCCTGCCCACCCCCGTGACAAGAGGGGTCCTAGGAACCCTACCCCCTGTTGTGCCCTCAGTGGTGGCATACCTTCCTGGAGGCCTCAGGGTGCAGGACCTGTCGCAGCAGCTGCTGCCCATCAGTGCAGAGCATGTAGGGGCCCCCGCCCAGCAAAGCCACATCCCCGCTCACCAGCTGTGAGAACTAGGAATAGGGAGCAGAGAGAGACAGAGGGACTCACAGCTAGGCGGGCAGGGGGAGGGAGGGCACAGGCTTGCAAAGCTGGTTCAGCCAGATGTTCAGCCCTACCCTGCCTGGGGAGGAGGTGGCTATGCCTGTTGGGCCTGGCTCTGTGTCCTCCTTCTCCCCCAGTCCACTGTCACCTTCTCCAGGCCAAATGGGAGCAGTCACATATCACCCAAGCCCCCATCACACACACTCCAGGAGTCTGGAATGGGGCCAGAGCAAACACCTGGTGGAGTAGGACAAGCCAGGTGGGAAAGGGCGGGGCAAAGCAGGTTAAACCTGTCCCTGACCAGGCACCACCCTCAGGTGGGGGAGGCCCAGTCCTGCCTGAGGCCTGTCCTGCTCATGGTCAATGGCAGCCCCGCCCCTAGGTCTGACCAACTGAGGGGCAGAGAAACTCCAAGGGCAGAACTGACAGAGCTCCACACCTGGACGCCAGGGGCAGCATGAGCTTTGACCCAGATCTTATCGACCGGCTGGCACTGAGTTGTTTGCTCATAGAGGGGGCGGAAAGCTGCCTTGCCCCTCCCCCATCCTCTATCCCTGCTGGAGAACTGGTACAAGCACAAACCACAGGCCCAAGAACCTCTTCTAACCCCAGCTTTACAATCTGTGCCTGTTTCCTCATCAGGAACCACCAGAGTTGTTGGACGATGAAAGAACTTGTGCTAGTAAAGCACTTTCACTCATTCCACTCAAGAGTCAGGCACAGGGTGAGCCCAGTAATGAAGATAAAAACAGCAAAGGGAACCGACTCCCACTTCAGCCAGGGCCGGGAGGCACCCAAGGCCTTTGCACTCAGGAGGCAGGTAGCCTCCAGGCGGGGTCCGGACAGCGCCCACGCCTGGCCAGCCGGCCGAGACAGGCCTGGACGAGCAGCTTACACCTGGCGGCGCCTGCCTCCTGGGCAGAAACCGCCCTACGCCCCTGCTCCAGCGTCTTCCTGGCGGATGGGTGGGCCGAGGACGCAGGCAGCAGGGACCGTGACCTATGGCCAAGTCTGGGCCCCTCGGCCCTTTCAGCTTCCGGCTGCTGTTCTGAGAGACCTGGCCGGGCAGGTCCCCAGAGGCGTCTCAGCCTAGCAGTCCCGCAGGCCGGGGACTCTGGGAGGGGTCTCGCAGCCTCCATCTCCACCCCCTCAGTAGGAGTGGACCACTGGAAAGTCTGAAAAGACGCCCCCCTAGGAATGGCCGGCACACGCGGACACACGCACACGCGGGAGTCGCTGAAAGTTTCAAACAACAGGAACCCGTCCTACCGCCCCGGCCAGTTGGTTGTGGTGCGCCAGGCCTCGCCTTCTGCCGCCTCTACCGCCGAGAAATGTCCCTGCAGCCCAGCCGGGCCTCCATTCACCCCGGCCCCAGCGCTCACCTGCTGCAGCACCTTGTCCAGCGGCTCGGCCCGCGCCAGGCTGTCGGCGCTCAGGCCGCTCGCCTCACGGCACTGCGGGCTCAGCGCGGCCGCCTCGGCGCGTACCAGCGACTTATGCAATGTCCCCACCTGCGAGCGGCGGGGAAAACCGATCAGCCGCTGCACCCCTCGGATCCTGAAGCTCCCTGGAGATCCCACCGCTCTCTTTCCACCCTACCTGGCGGCTCCGCGGCTCCACCACTTGCCAGACTAGGAGGATTAAGTCGGTCTCGTCGGAGCCCAGGTCCTGCCCCAGCGCACCCGCCGTGGCCCCGAACAGTACGACCAGGGGTCCAGGCCCGGGACGGGGGTCGGCAGCGGAGTCTGCGGCGGGGTTCGGGCCTGAGGGCGGTGGCTGGGGTGGCGGCGGAGTCATGGCCGCAGAGGGAGAGTGTGCTCGACCAGACAGACACACGCGGACCGACGAAGCGCACACACTCACTGACCGACGGCAGACGCGTTTCGGCCTAGGCGGGACACCGTGTGTTATGGGCGGCACCTGCGGCCCGGCTGCCGCAGTGGGCGCTGTTGAGACCCGCCCAAAGCGCCCCGCGGGGCGGGGCGGCTACCGGCCCCCGCCCTCTCTGGGCGAGTTACCTGTCGGCCCCGCCGGCCACGTGACCGAGGGCGGCCCCCGGGAACCATGACGGTGGGCCGCTAGACTCTAGCCCTACACGCGCACACTCACAAGGCCGGCCTGGGCTCGCACTCCCCCAGCGGGCCCTGCCTGACTTCTGGGGCGACCCCCTTCCCTCTCCGCTCCCCCACCGGGCCTCCGCCAAGGAAAGAGTAAAACCAGGGGCATTTTTTAGTCCGTAAGGGTCCTTTGGACTTGTGAAAATCACCAGGAGGCAGTCTGGAGGCTGTGGGGGTCACGACGGCCGGTCTGGAGGGGTAAAAGAAGTCACCCAAGGTCAAAGGGGCCGGTAAGAGTTACCAGGTATCACCCAAAGGCTTGTAGGGGGGGTCGCCAGAGGTCGACTGGTGTGGGGGGAGGGTGGCAGGAAGCACAAGAGATCATTAAACCCATTTGAGTATTCACCAGAGGTCAGGGGAAAGGGTTTGTGCACACAAGTGCGAAGGCTGGGCCTCAGCCTGGCTCCAGGAAGTGCCCGCGGTGCCAAAGAGCGGTCGGAGGTGCGCAGGCCTCGGTGCTGGGGAAGGAAGAAGCGCGTCTCCCCCATCCCCGGCCCCAGCTCCCGAGAGCGGCTCCCCGGCGCTGAGCCGGATGGTCCTGGCAAGGAGCCTCACCCCTACCGCACGTGAGGCCTGCCACCTCTTTTCGCCCTTCCCCCTTGACTACAGGCCTGTTGCCTGGAGATGTGAGCGTGCTGGCCGGTGGGGGCTAGAGGCAAAAGTGCAATGTGCCTAAGGGAGCCACAAATTCTCCATCTCTTCTTCGGACAGCCCTTCGTGGAGGGCTCCCAGCACACTTTCGCCCTGTCGGGCTTGGTGAAGCTCCTTTACGGCGAGTTTCCAGTCCGCCCCGGATTTTCCCGAATTCTCCCGTTTATGTGACTAAGAAACTGAAGAAGAATCCGGCGGGAAGAAGGGGCTCCAGCCCGGCAGGAGCAGACACAGAGGGTTGCCAAGCCCGAGACGGAACTGGGGCGGGAGCCGCACCTCACGCTTTCGGACAAGCTGGGCGCTACGTTCGGACCTTCAGACAACTGAGAGCGTAGAGGAGGCGCCTCCGAGGCCTTGCCCACTAATTCAAACTGCACCGCGTCCCCATTTGGCGGATAAACAGACTGAGGGCGCCCGGGACACGGCGGCTGGAAGGGAGAGGTAAGTAGACCGGGTTTCCAGCGGTTTAGAGCGACCAGCCCTTCCCCTTGCGGTGTAGGCGAATGACCACGCTCCGCTGTCGGTGGTAAGACCGCCACCCTACTGCCAACCCGCTTGACCCCACCCCCGGAGGCGCTAAGCCAATCAGGCCCGGGGGGAGGAGGAAATGCGCTCTTCGGGTACCACCCTCCTCTAGATAAGCCTGGAATGTCAAATATTTGTTCAGTGGGCGGGGCGCAACCGCTAGTTAAGGCCCCTCCCCCACCCAGCCAGGAGCTCGCGTGCGCCAGGCTAAATCGGGCCTTCCTCCCGGCCACGCCCTTGCAGCTAATTGCACTTCACCCCAACAGCACCCCAGCCTCTCCTAAAACTTCCCTGGCGTGCATTGCCCCTTGTCAGGCTCCGGACTGGGCTCTGCTCCAAGACGACGGAGCCCCGGGCCATCCCGGCGCTACCTGATCTAAATCTCACCCTTCCTGGCCCCCCCATCCATTCAACCTTCAGACCTTCGCGCTGGGCCCTTCCATATTCTTCCTTCAGCGCGGGTCTCAAAGCCGGGTTCCCGAGGAAGCCTCCCCCTCGAGGTGCCGTCCTGAGCGCATTCCCATTGGAGAGGCATTCATGCGTGTACAGGTCCCTGCGGGGGTAGTAACCCCAAGCGTGGGGCGGCTCCCCCAAAACTCCCGTGCACCTGTCCAACCGCCTCCACCTACATGACAATTCCCGATGTTTGGACTCTTGAAAAACTAAATTCGTTAAAACAACCTTAGGCCTCCTGCTTTGCTGAGCTCCCTTACTCATCTTCAGATGGGTCCTCCCAGATCACACCATTAATACTAAACAACCCGCACTCCTGTCCCCCAGCCGGCTCTCATGTCTCCTTTCTGCCAGCACTAAACCAGCTACTAACAAGATAAATCGTTTATTGTCTCCCTACCCCACCATCCACCCACCCGCGAGAATATCAGATCCTGGAGGAAAGGCTCAACCCCAGAGCCTATCACTGGGCCTGCCAGGCACAAAGGCTCAAGAATGAATGAATGGTTGACTAAGCTCTCTTCCCGTATCCATGAAAAGTAACCTTCCCTGGGGCCACAGGGCCTTTCACTAGAGTCTCATCTGTGCCCTTTCCTCCCCTCCCAACACACCCTTGCCCTAGTTAACCTCTGCCCTCCCTCCAAATTTTCCTCTCTCAAGGCACATCCCTCCTTAGCAGGGGTCCCCACTGTAGTTTGAGATTTCTGTATTTCACTGATAAATGTCCCCCAGCCCCACACCGCTACTAGCTAGTGTTCACGAATCACGAATGAATGAATCGGAGATACGGTGCGCGGGAAGAATCAGCGAGGCTCCAACGGCAAACCGTACTCTGGGTACCTGGGAAAAAGGAACTTGGTCCATCGAGCCTGCCCGCAAGCTAGCGGAATCCTATCCTCACTTCAGCCCTTGGAAGCCTGCCACTAAGGCAGCCGGCGCTCCAGCCGCAGGTACGTGAAAGTCTGGGCAGATACAGGGTGGGGTTCCTCACCAGGGGAGTGTGGCTCTTCTCGTGGACTTCCAGGGCGTGTAGGAATGGTGTAAAACCCCCTCCTCGCTCCCTCCTGGGAAATATTCCGCTGTCGAAGAGGATTCGACACTGGGTGCTTGCTTGGCGATCCACACTCGCGGCGATCCACACTCGCCGGCCCAGGCCCATCCCCACCCTCGCGGTCAGCGGCCCCCAGCTGGGCCAGCTGCGACCCTTCCTTACCTCCCAGGCCTCCAGAGTAGCAAGCGCACTAGGTTCCCCTGGGGTTCGCATCTCCACGCCTTTGCCGCCGAATAGCCTTTGAGTACCCACCAGAGGGCGCACTGACTCTGTAGACGGAGCCAGGTGTTGCGGGGCAGGGAGGAGGAGCTGGCACTGGAAGGCTCGACCGGAGGACGCCCCAGGTGAAAGGGGAAGCCCTTGACATCGCCCCCCAGGCCACTTACCTCCCGCTTGAGAGTCTTCGAGGCTCCTGGCTCTCTGGACATAGGCCAGGATTTTAAGCTTGGTCTTCAGGGCCCTCAAACTGCTCTGTTACACTTTCACCCACCACTGTGCTCTACACTGCTGTGATTCTTCTGGTCTACAGACTGCTGCACATGCTAAGCTCCCTGCCTGGAGCACCCACCTACTTCATCATCCCTTTGTTTTCCTGGCACACTCCTACTTATCCATCAAGACCCATCTCTAATAATTCTTCTTCCAGGCAGCCTTCCTTGATGCCTAGACCAGGTTAGAGGCCCTGTTCTGGGCCCCTTGCCCCAGGGTTCTGTCATTATTGGGTCAGTGTTGGCCTCTCATGACTCTAGGGAGGCTCTGGCAGCAGAGGAATAGGAGGCTGCTGAGCTGTGACCTTTAGGGAGAATCATTTGCCTCCAAATAGACTTAGCTGTGGCTACCACACCAGCTTAGAAGCCCTGGTGTTGATTGGGTTGCCCCAAGCCCAGCCGCCCACCTGGTTCAGGTAGGGAAGCTTGGAGCTGGGGCGAGGGAGGGGTGGTTGCAGAGGGCCCAGTTACAGAGGAGGGCAGAGGCTGCTGGCTGGATTCTCACCTGAGGAAGATACCACAACTGGCTTGGCTCCTCAGTCCCACCTCTAGCCTTTGCTCAGAATGTTCTGCTCCACAGAACACTCTCCCTCTTTCCCAGAATTCACATCCAACCTGTGGACCTCTCAGTCCCTTATCTTCTTCTCTAGGTCTGACAGGCACCAGGACCCTATCTTGGAAAGGGAGAGGGTTATAGAGAAGGGGGTTCATCACTCATTGATTCAACATATATTAAGCACCTGCTGTGTGCCAGGGATTATGCAGGTGGTAACCGAGGAGGACAAATGAGGGGCTTGCTCTTCCAGCAGTTATATTCTAATGGGAGCTAGGCAGGAGCTGCTTCAAAGCCAGTGATCATGTCTGGGCTGAGACCTAAATCAGTTGGGTCCCCAAAAGTGGGGTCTGCAAAGTGGTCCCAGCGCAACAAGTGCAGAAGTCCTGAGGGAGAATGAGGATATCCTGTTCTAGGCAGCAAGGAAGCCATTGAGGCTGGAGATGAGAGAGTTGGGGAAGAGGGAGAGTAGAAGTTGGGGGAAACCAGAATACCCGCCAGGGTCCTCACTCACTGTGAGTGAGATGCATATGATGCATGCAATGAGAGGGTCATAAGTGGGGTTATGTGGACAGTGATGGGGGCCTGATTTAATGTTTAATGCCACAGGAATAAGGGCATAAGTTAGGACATCAGTAAGGAGGCTAGTATGGAGATGAGGGTAATGTGGCTTTGGGATGGTAGAGCTGGCAAAACTTGGTGACCACCTAGTTGTGTGTCTGAGACTCAAGGAGGTATCTTTAGTGCAGGATGACCCGGGGTCTGCAGCCCAGGGGATCATGTGAATGATGGGGTCATGGTGAAAATGAGGGAACCTCACCCTCTGACCCCTCTCCATAGTGCCAGCACTGGTTATTACTGACCAGACCTTGGCACCCCCTGCCCCAATGACCATGGTCCTATCATCTTCAGGGCCTATGGGAGTGGGGCAACAGGGAACTGCTCCCAAGAACAGGGCCACCCTTTGAGAAGCCCATGGGCATCTGAGGCTGCAAGGCTGACAAGACATTCAGACTGTGGCCAGAGTCCAAGGCAGCCCAGGCTGTCCTGATCCGTACCCTACCCCCACTTAACCCGTGGCTCTGGACTCCTGCCTGTCCTTGCCCTGGCAGAAGGGTCTCTATTGTCTCCCATACTGGGCTTGCACCAGATTGGTCCTCAGCAGCCCCTCTGCTGGGGCCTGGGATGGAGGTGAGGGAGGCAGGGGTTTTGAAAGGGGGTCACTGGGCCAGGGTCTGAGGTGGGAGATAGTTGGACCTTAAGGGAGGAGGGTATTCCAACCACGAATGTGTTTCACTGAAAGAATATAGGAGGGGCAGGCCAAGATGGTGAGCAGATTCATTGAGGGTCACTGCAGAGAGGCTGGAAACGGTCAGCCGTTGACCAAGAGGAAGAAAGGAAGGAAGAGAGGGAGGGAGGGAAGGAGGAAGGAAGAGAAGGAGGGAGGGAGGAAGGAAGGGGCAGGATAGAGGTCTTGGGACCAGCCAGGGATGACCAGGGTATTGACTGGCTCTCAGGAGGGGGTGTGTGAAGGATCAAGACCTCCAGTCTCCAAACATGCTGGTCACCCTATTCCAGAGTGACACATGGTACCAGAATATTACTGGTTGTCAAATCTTTGCCCACTCTATCCGCCCCCGATTCTATGCACAGAGAGTCTGTGTCCTCTCTGGATCCCCGGTTTGTGTGGGGTGGGAGTGGTAGGGGGACATGAGGTCCCAACACCCCTTCCGGTCTTCAGGGGAACTAACCGATGGGCTGGCACAGGATTGAGGCTCAAGCCCTCTCTTAACCCGGCGAGCAAACTGTTTAGTCGGCGGGTGTGTGTGTGTGTGTGTGTGTGTGTGTGTGTGTGTGTGTGTGTGAGTGTGCGCGCGCGCGCGTGCACGGGGCGGTGGGTGATACTACACTCCAGACCCTGAAACAGGCGGACTGAACTCTCACTGGGAAGCGAAACACGCTGACCGGGCCCCTTCCCGGGCAGACAGCAGGTGGCCCCTGGGCCAGTGTAGCTTGAACCCAGATGCCCTCGGGGCAGGGTGCAAAGAACCGACTTGGGAATTGCCCAAAGGTCCTGGTCAGTCTCCTTATGCTCAAGAACAGCCTGGGACTCACTTCTCCCCTTCTTCCTCTTGCTTTGACCCGGGTAGTTCAGTAGCGGCGAGCATTGGACCCTGAATTCCCATTCAGCCCGGCGCATTCTAGATCCCTCGTCAAGGAGGCGCCAGGAATCGGGGATGAGGGCTGCGCTGCGTGGACTCAGGGTACCGAGGGCTGGGCTGGGTACCCAGCAGACGCGAGCTGGGTCTGATCAGCTGAGAGCGTGCGCGAAAGCCAGGCTGAGCCTCGGTACATCGATGCGCTCGGCGTGCAGCGCGGTTAAGGGAGTTGGCCAGGGATGAGTAGGGGCTGGGCAGCGAACTCCGACTGGGAAGGAGAGTTCCTATTGGCAGGCCGTTTGCAGAAGGCGGGTCCTGATTGGTCCGGCCTCTGTGAAGGCTGTGAGCGGCGGGGTTAAGCGCGTCGCCGCTGCCAGGGCCTAGGCGCGAGACCCCAGAGCTGAATCCGCGCCTCGGAGCTGGAGCTGCGGTCACTGCCATGGGCCTCCGCCTCTGCCCTCACCGCGCCGCCCTGCTCCCGAGTGGCCTCCTGTTAGTCCTTATGCTCACAGATCTGGCATTCCCGGCTGGACGTCCGCCACCGGTGGTGCTGGGTGAGGCGCGCGTCCAGTCGTGGGTCCGTTCGCTCGTGCGTCCGGCTGGATGGGGTGCGGGCGGGGCTGTCTGCATCTGCTCTAAGCACGGGGTGAGGGAGCGTATGATTGTTTTGTCATCTGGGTCGGCCCGTCCACTTCCTGCTATGCTGGGCGCGGTTGTGGTTAAACTCTTGTCATCTTACCCTATAGAATATGGGGGTAAGTGGGAGGGTTACCAGCCGTTTGCGCATCGGTACGCCTGTTCATCTCATTCCCAATCCTCGCCTCATCCCCATTTGTTAGCTGGAAAGACCTAGGCTCTTTGGCCCCACTCCTGAGGGCCGGTAGGAGGTAGGGTGGCTTCGGAGTTGGTCCCCAGGGGCCTCGGCATTGACTTGGGCTTGGCTTGGACGCTGTCTCCCTCCACCCTTCCAGCCCGACACGTTTCAGAGGGCATTACTGAAAGGGAGCTCTTTGGGGAAGGATTGCTCTCCTAACCTGCCACCAGGGCTCTCCCCTAACTTACCAAATATGTGGCATTGGGCCTGAGGGAGGAGGACCAAGGGAATCTGAGGATGGCTATAGACAGAGGGAGGGGTTGAGACAATGGCTATGAACGGATGTCATACTGTACCCTTACTCCTGCCAGACCTACTTGGACTGCGCTATGTTGGGGCTAGGCAACCTCCCCTGCCTACCTCCTCCTTGCTGCTGGCCCAGGCAACTGTCCAGGAGCCAGTAGTATTTCCTTGTGGTGGGTGTGGCAGGGATGAGACCTCCCTGTCTTGGGGTCTTTGGGTGCCTCATTCAGGCCATCACTCCCACGAAGAGCTAGTGTGTTGGTGGCCATCCAGGGCTCCTAAAAGCAGAGGCATGCCGAGGTATACATTACATACTGAGTCTGCTGCAGCATGACCCCCATGCTCTTTCTGCTGGGAGTATTTTAATGGGGATGATGCAGATCACAGAAGGGTAGGGTTAGCAGGCAGTGTGATCCCAGGGGTCCTCCACCAGGAGCTCTGGGCCAGGAAATGCTCCCAGGGAATGCTGGGCCCAGGTTCACCATGGAGTTTGGGCAGATTTGGCCTTGCCTTCCCTAAGCTTGCAGGATGATTCCCAGAGGTGAGGTCTGTGCTGGGCAGGCACAGAGAATCCACTGACCCAGTCAGGAAAGGTTTCCTGGAGTACGCAGCTGGAGCTGAGTCCAGGAGAGAGTTCCAGGCAGAGGGAACTACGTATCAGAGGGAGGGAGCTAAGCAGTCCAGGCTCTCTGGAATGGAGTGGGGGAAGGAGTAGATGGTGCAGGGCTCGTGACTGGTTGGGTCATCTGGGCTTTGTCTTGGGGGCCTGCAGGGAGCCTTGTGTGGACCTAAGGAGTACTGAGTATGAAGGGTGTGGCATTGGGAAGTGTGTGGTCTCTGACCGGACTGGTCCTAGGCCTTTTCACCTGTATTGGTGCTAAATGCACTCATTAATTCATTCAGTTCTTAGTTATCCTAGATCACAGCAGAGGAGCCTCGGGTTGTACCTAGAGGCACTGAGCAACTGGAATCGTAACCTGCCCAGCTTCTCAGAGAATGAGGCTATTGGCATTAATCCTGGGAAACCCCATGGTGGACAGCAGACAAGCTGTTCCTGGACACAGAGCAGGGACCTAACCTTGGCCATCAGAGGATCAGCATCCAAGGGTGACCAGTCTCTGTGGGTGGGACTCAAATTGGTGGTAGAGGAAGCAGAGGCCAGAGAAGGGATACTGAAGGCCCTGGGTGGGGGAAGGGACTATAGCAAGCTATTTCCACCTCTCCCAGCTTGTTTCCTTATCTGTAAAGTAGGCATAATAAGGATATTCTTCCCAGTGTTACTTGAGGTGAAAGGCATGTGGATGGCTCTTATCTAGTTCTAGGCACAGAGGGACCCAGGAAGTGACCATTGGTATTTTTAGAGGCCACACGGCCTGGCCAGGCAAAGGGTATCCAGGCAAAGCAGATCAGATGACTTCCTCTTTCAGCTATTTCCTCTCTGGTGGAAACAGTGACCAAGGTTTCTTCACTGCCCTGTCTAGTCCACAAGCATCTCATCTAGAGGCTGTCATGCTGAGGACTCCCCACTTCTGCACCACATCATGAAGGGAGGTGAATGCAGGTGCCACACCTCCCTCCCATGGCTGCACTGAGGACACAGTGGGATGGTGCACAAGGAGAGCTTGTCCTCTGCAGGGCTGTGTTCACAGCTGGAGGCCAGCGAATGCCCCAGAGAGCCAAACACTGGATCCTAAATGGGGTTTGGAAGGTGTCAAGAGAATGGCATGTGGGAGGAGGTGAGGCCTGAAAAGTCACTGGGAGTCAATGGACTGTGAAGGGCCTTGAATGTTAGGCAGTCAAGCAAGGGGGGAGCAGGGGATGGGTTTGAGTGTCACAAGGGCCCCAGGCCTCTGTATAGACTGAATAAGTAGAGTGAAGTCATCCTTGGAGCCTGGTCACACCCACCCCCATTGGGCTGTAGCTGGAATGGTGTGTTGCCTCAAGAGAGTCATTTCCAACACAGGTGTGCTAAGATGCTAGGGCCCTCCCGGTGAGGTGCACTCTGGAACCTTTAGAAGGGTTTAGCATCTGGGCTCTGGCCTTTAGCAAGCCCTGAGGACCTCAGTAGGCTGGCAGGTGCCTGCTTCTCTCAACTGTTTCTGTTCATTGCCCCCTTCCAGAGCCTATCCTGGAGTGCCTTCTTTGGATTTATTTTTGGCTGGTTAAGTGGCCCAGTGCTCTGTCCTGTTTCCCAGTCCTTCTTTCAGAGTATACAAGACCCTGCCTATGAAGCCGAAACCACCGTCTGTACCCCGACACTGAATTAAATCTCGGAGACAGAGTTTTGGGTGAAGTAGAGAGGAATAGCTTTATTGCTTTGCCAGGCAAAGGGGGCCACAGCAGGTTAATGCCCTCAAAACTGTGTGTCCCAACTTGGAGAGGGTAGTGAGAAGTTTGATAGTAATGGTTCAAGAGGGTGTGATCAGCTCATGGACATTCTTCTGATCGGTTGGTGGTGAGGTGAGTGGGAGTCAACATCATCAACCTTCTGGTTCCAGCGTGTCTGGGGTCTGCAGCATACCGGTGGGGGTTTCAGTATCTGCAAAACAGCTCAAAGATATTGTTGTGTGTGTGTATCCCTTGATGGGGAACCAGGACCTTGCCCCAAGGCTGCACTATGGTTTCTCTATGACTGTTTCTCCTTTGTCTTGCATCCCCTCCCTTCCCTAATTAACAACTGCATGAATCTGCCAGTTGGAACTCAGGAAAGGTCATGGAGGCTGAATGAAGCCTATTTCCTGTAATCAGAGAAATGGGGAACACAGAAAGGCTTTTGTGCCTAGGAGCCCCACAGATATCACCTACTCTGCAGCCTGGGATAGCCGTGGGTAGAAGGCCTTTGGGTTTCCAGCCTGCCAGGCCCAGGGTCTCATTCATGCTCTATGTCCCCCTTCAGTGCCCGGTGATTTGGGCAACCAGCTGGAGGCAAAGCTGGACAAGCCGACAGTCGTGCACTACCTCTGCTCCAAGAGGACAGACAGCTACTTCACACTCTGGCTGAACCTGGAACTGCTGCTGCCTGTCATCATTGACTGCTGGATTGACAATATCAGGTGGGGGCTGGGGCACAGGTGGGGCGCTGCTCGCTGACCCGGTCTAGAGACGCCTCCAGAGCCCATTTCTATCTCACCTGCGCCTCAAGAGATCTCAGGCTCGGCGTCACTGACCTCTCTCCCTTCCCATTTCCTCTGTCTGGTCCACACCACCTTGGCACTCTCCCAGACAGAACTTTCTTCCCTTTCCTGCTGCTCCTGTCCCTACCCTCTCCAGTGCCTCAGGCCCTATTTGTGGTTTCTATGCTCCAGCCCCTATTCACAGCCTCTGCCTTGGCCCCCACCCTTTCCCTTGCCTCTGACTTGGCCACACCTGCCCCCTCCAGCTCCTTGGGGATTCCTTTCCACTTGCTGTTCTTTCAGCCTGGAATCACCCTTTACACCCTTTGCCTGATAAACTCCCTCCCATTCACTCTTTAAAACCCAAGCCTGCTTTCTTTGTGAAGTCTCCCTGCCAATCCCCAGAGCTCTTTTTGTTTGTGTGTTAGTTTTTTATAAATTTATTTATTTAATTTTTGGCTGCGTTGCTCGCGCGTTGGGTCTTTGTTGCTGCGCATGAGCTTTCTCTAGTTGTGGCGATTGGTGCGTGGGCTTCTCATTGCCGTGGCTTCTCTTGTTGCGGAGCACAGGCTCTAGGCACATGGGCTTCAGTAGTTGTGGCACATGGGCTCAGTAGTTGTGGCTTGCGGGCTCTAGAGCACAGGCTCAGTAGTTGTGGTACACGGGCTTAGTTGCTCCGCGGCATGTGGGGTCTTCCCGGCCCAGGGCTTGCACCTGTGTCCCCTGCATTGGCAGGTGGATTCTTAACCACTTTGCCACCAGGGAAGTCTATCTCCAGAGCTCTTAACCTCCCCTTCCCCCTGGCCACATGCCTGCTCCTCTAACCTGCATTCCCTGCCTGCCAAACATTGTTTCCTAGGATATTTCTTCCATAATAAGATAATCATGTAATGAGACTTACTGCTTATTGAATGCAAACACTATACATTTTACATACTTTCTTTCATTGAGTCTTACAGCAATCCAGTGAAACAAGTGCTGTTTTTAGACCTGTTTTACAGATGAGGAAATCTGGAAGCTCAAAGAGGTTACAAAATTGCTTAGGGTCACTCAGCTAATAAGTGACAAACTAGAATTTGAACCCATAGTTGTGTGCCTCTGAACTAAGGTTCCCGCCCACCCTGAGCTCCCTGAAGGCAGGGACTGTGTCTCTTTTATCTTTAAAGCTGTAGGACCAGAAACACAATTGGTTTTCAATAAATATTTGAGCTGAATGGAGTCTTTCAAATTAAGATTGTTTTTTCCCCTGGAGACACACTAGCTGGTTCTAGCTGGTTCTCTGGGCACCCTGCCTTTCCCTGTTGTTTATGACCCCTGCTTTGTTGACTTTTTCCTCCTCCTTGTGTGATCAGGGTTATTTCTGGGATGTTGATCCGCATTTCTATTTTTGTTGCAGAAGCATGGTCTCAGGTATTGCCAGTTGGAGGTACAGGCTGATACTGAGAGGGGCTTATCTACTTTTGTTGGGCCCTGATCTGTTTAGACTTGCATCCAGCATAGAGTACTTTGGCTTTCTAGAACTTTGCTGAGTGGCCATTGGGATGATCTACAGATTGCCCTGGAGAGAGTGGGTCCCCAGGACTTTTATTTGGGCCAGTGTTGGGTATCTTGTCAGCTTTCTGTGGCTGATCTTTAAGGGTGGGTGGGACTCAGGACAACTGGGGACTGCAGGTCTAGCCTGTGTTTTCTCAGGCACATTTGCCTCCATAGTATCAAGGGAGGCCAGAGCAGGGTTCCTGGCCTGGCACAAGGCTTTCCTCCTGTCTTCCACCACCCTGTCCCCATCATGTCTCCAGGCCTTGCCCACCCAGTCACGCAGCAGCCACAGGTGCTCGGGGTTTCTCTGTCTGGTTCTGTTGTGTTGCATTCATCATCTCCTTTGCCCTGTGTTGTGTTATGGTGGGTGGCAGGAGCTGGATCCATGGAGATGGAGCAATGGGAGCCTGCGAAGTTAGGCTGCCTGCCTTTTGGGGTCAAGTGTGATGTTCATGGCGGAGCCAGGCCTGGCAGCCACACCCCTCTCTAACCATATCTAAGACCTGCATTAGACAGTATGGGTGACATTGAGGAGAAGGGAATATTGCCTCACAGGGGTCCTGAAATCAGTCTCTGGAGTGAGCCTTGGTGGGGTCCTCATTTGGATGTGGTTACTCTGATCTGTGCTTTACAAATTTGCTTTGTTACTTTTTGGTCTCCCCTATACATCTGACCAGACCTGAGGATGGGAAGGGAATATGGCTCAGGACACAAGACAGTATTGGGACACACCAACTTAGGTGTCACCTCTGGGTCACTGGCTCAATATCCCCTCCTGGCAGGCTGGTCTACAACCGAACGTCCCGCACCACCCAGTTTCCTGATGGTGTGGATGTGCGTGTCCCTGGCTTTGGGAAGACCTTCTCACTGGAGTTCCTGGACCCCAGCAAAAGCAGTGTGGGTGTGTAGCCCTTCCTCATGGCCCCCAGGGAATGGGGATGGAGGTTCTGATGGACTCCGAGAGTGGGAGGAGCCCTGTTGGTTTGAGTGGGGGTAGCCTGTGAACCATCTCTAATCAGTGTGGGCACAGAGCCCTATAGCACTCCTTCGGGGATCTCCCGGCTGTAGGTGTCACAGTCTCCTTGGCAGGCGTGGTGTGGGCAGCTGACAACGACTGTACTCTCTCTGATTCTATGGATTTATGTCTATAGGTTCCTATTTCCACACCATGGTGGAGAGCCTTGTGGGCTGGGGCTACACACGAGGTGAGGACGTCCGGGGGGCCCCCTATGACTGGCGCCGAGCTCCAAGTAAGTGGTTGCTCTCATTTCCTCCCTGAGGTCATGCGGGAGGGGGGTGGAGAGGAGGAAGTCACAGCCACCAAAGGCCCTGGGCCTTTCCCTTCTCCCGTGTCTCTGGCATCCAGCCCAGCCATCACAGGTCCTGTCCTTCCCCCACCCTCAGCCCAGGATTTCTGGGCCTCTGAGCCCTGGGGAGAGATAATGAGGCTGAGGAGGGGAAAAGGAGCTTCTTCTCTCTTCATGGAAATTGAGGGGAAACCAGACCCTCCCCACCTGGATTTTCACACGCTCCCCACCCACCTAGTCCTGGGTCTGGCCTGAGACACAGTCAGTGGTTCAGGCCCAAGGACCCTTCCTGCCTGACCCCCGCCTGGCTCTGGCCTGCAGATGAAAACGGGCCCTACTTCCTGGCCCTCCGCGAGATGATCGAGGAGATGCACCAGCTGTATGGGGGCCCCGTGGTGCTGGCTGCCCACAGTATGGGCAACATGTACACGCTCTACTTTCTGCAGCAGCAGCCACAGGCCTGGAAGGACAAGTATATCCATGCCTTTGTGGCACTGGGTCCGCCCTGGGGGGGCGTGGCCAAGACCCTGCGCGTCCTGGCCTCAGGTAAGACCCTGCCTGGCCCAGCATGGGGGGTGCTGGTATCAGATGGCACACTCTCTTTCCCTCTACAGTGGCCTCCTGGGCCACCCTCACGTCTCTTCTCTTGGGTCAGGACCCTTCCTTATCCAGAGTTGTATTCTTTTCCAAACATCTCTTTCTAAAAGAGAATATAACACTACTTCTAAATTCACCTCTCCAGCTGATGACTCTTGTTATCTGTGTAGGTTTCTTACAACATGTACACGGAGTGGCATAACCGTTGGTCATAGGGCACACGTGTACACACACACACACACAGCTTGGTCCTGGCTGGCCTTACTTGGTTTGATCCAAAGTTCTCTGGAGGAGCCTTCTCCCTCTCTCTTACCCCCATCCTCACTTCTTCATCCCCACCTTCACCCCAGAGAAGGAAGGCTGGGCTACAGTTTCCTGTTTGTGAGTTACACCTCCCTCTGTGGCAGCGGGGAGCCTCTGTGGGCCACACAGAGAGGAAGCAGGTGCAGATTTGTCTGGGCCTGCTTGCTTGGCAGTTGGGAAAACCAGCTCCTTCCCTGTTCCTCCCCAATCCACCTGCCTTTTCAGGACTGTTAGAACATACCAGCTGTAGCCCCAGGGCTTTCCTCCCTCTGCTAGGACTGGATGTGAGCCAGGGCTGTACCAAGCATCTGATGAGCTTTCTTCCTCAAGTGACTGCCACTGCCTGACCTGCTTATTGGTCACCTGATCGTTATGATCAGTCCTCTCCCAGTCGTCACCCTGGATTAGCTGGACAGTGAATCCAATTATAGTGAGGACTCATCACAGCTACCTACTCTGTCCAGCCTGGACCTGAAAGGAGAGATGTGGGCCCTTCTGAGTTTGAGACAGGTTACCATGGTGGAGTTCAGGTACTGGCCCTTTCAGAGCTTCCCCATGAGTCCCCTTAGAGCGGTGGTCCCCAACCTTTTTGGCACCAGGGAATGGTTTCGTGGAAGACAATTTTTCCACGGAGGGGGTGGCGGGCTTGGGAGGGGTGATGGTTCAGGCGGTAATGCGAGTGATGGGGAGTGGTAGGTAAATCGTCACTCTCTAGCCCACTGCTCACCTCCTGCTGTGCAGCCCAGTTCCTAACAGGCCACAGACTGGTAATGGTCCGCGGCCCGGGCGTTGGGGACCCCTGCCTTAGTTAGAGCTTTGCCTCAGATTCTGGGAGACTGCTGTCAGGCTCTGGCAGTCTGGGAGTGGGGGTGGGACAGGATGGGTGGTAGTCGTGGACACTTAGCTAGGAGTTCCCTTTCCTGAGGGCTCCTAGAGCCAGGCCCCAACAGGCAGAGCTGAAGGCCTGCAGTCAGTGGTGGGGTGATGGGTGGCTGTGGGTCCTGAGCAGGGCAGAGGCCCCTGTTCCCAAGTTCCAGCTCATCCTCTGGCGATCTCACTGGCTGGTGGATGCGTTTGTGCTGTTGGCATTCCTATGTAAGAAAGACTCTCACTTTGTCTGCAGCCTCCCCTCCTGCCCTGTCTCCTGCAGGCCTGGCTGCCCAGGTCAGTGCCAGGCAGGTGGGTGGGATGAGACCAGGGCTGGCTGGATGTAGGTCTGAGCCTAGGAAGGGGAAAAATGTTTACATAGCTCAATGTAATGAAAGATTAAGAGGACTGTGACTGTGTCTTTGGGCTGCCCACCTGCTGATTCACCTGTGACAAGGTCAGTACCCACAGGCTGGGTGATAAGTGCTCTGGGGAAGGTATTGTTTTTACCATGAATCACCCTGTGGGTGTGAGCTGCCTAAATCCCTGGTGACAAAATGCAAAAGGAAAGAAACAAATCTTGGTCATGTGCTTCCTAGATAGAGCAAAAATACAGGGAAATAGGGGAGTTGTCACCATGTTAACAGCATAGAGATGCCAGAGTGCTGGCCAGGCCCGGGCTGGGGGCTGGCAGGGGCCCTGGCGGTGAGCATGCTGCCCAGCTGGCTTGCATTCCCAAGCACAGACTGACTGGAGTCCTCTATCCGCAGGAGACAACAACCGGATCCCGGTCATTGGGCCTCTGAAGATCCGGGAGCAGCAGCGGTCTGCCGTCTCCACCAGCTGGCTGCTGCCCTACAACTATACCTGGTCACCCAAAAAGGTCTTCGTGCACACACCCACAGCCAACTACACGCTGCAGGACTATCGCCGCTTCTTCCAGGACATCGGCTTCGAAGACGGCTGGCTTATGCGGCAGGACACGGAGGGGCTGGTTGAAGCCATGGTGCCACCTGGCGTGCGACTGCACTGCCTCTACGGCACTGGTGTCCCTACGCCAGACTCCTTCTACTATGAAAGCTTCCCGGACCGTGACCCGAAAATCTGCTTTGGTGATGGTGATGGCACTGTGAACTTGCAGAGCGCCCTGCAGTGCCAGGCCTGGTGTGGCCGCCAGGAGCAAGAAGTGTCATTGCAGGCACTGCCGGGCACCGAGCATATCGCGATGCTGGCCAACGCCACTACCCTGGCCTATCTGAAACGCGTGCTCCTCGGGCCCTGATTCCTGTGCTGGGCAGGGCTCTGGGATGGGCTGGCCACCACTGCTTCTCCTGGCCTGTGGGGCAACCATGGCCCATGAGTTGAGCAGTTTGTGACTGATCACCTAAGGCCCTGGATCTTGGGTTGTGAAGTGGGGAAATGCTGGGTTTTTTATCCTTCCTCTCTGGGAATGAGGAAGGAAGACAGTCTGAAGTTACTTGAGGGACCCTTGGAAAGAATGCTGCTGATGGTGGAATTGTGACCTCAGGACTGGCTCCGCAGGTGGATTGGCTGGCACCTGGCCCCAATCCCCAGTGCTGGGGCCTTGTGTTCCTCCTACCCCTGTGGCCTTTTCACACTCGCCCACCAGGGCCTGGCTCCTCAGCTTTCTTGTAAGGGATGTTACTTAACTGTGGTCCCTAGGTTGGGCTCCTGGTCCCTAGGGTGTACCTTCTCACACATTGGCCACAAGTCAGCCTGCTACTGGCCACGGGTGGCTGGAGCTGCTGTCTTCGTGTGGCCTAGCTGCTCACACAGCCTGACTGGCTTTCTGGGGGCAGCCCGGTTCCCCCCTGCAGGCAGGGGTGGGTTGTTATGTTCTCCATGGTTCCCAGGCCCTGGGGCATTCACTCCTACCTCCCTTACTTCTAAGAACAGCCTAGCTCAGGGCTGGGCAGCAGATGGACCCCCAGTTCTCGGGGCTGTGTCCCAGGAGCCCTGATCTCCTTGGTTGGGCTGTTGCCCACAGTATTGATGCTGCCTCCCTTTGCCCTGGGGCTGTGGTTCAAGAGTGAGAGCAGAGCCTGGTGCCATGCCCTTTAGGTACTCATGAGGAAAGAGGACTCAAGCAGCCAAGGCCAATCAGAGCCACCCTGAGCTGCCCTCTTGCTGACCCTCCACCACATTGCCACCCTGCCCAGGATCTCTCTAGCATTCACGTGGGCTGGCACAGGACTGAGAGGAGGTAGGACTCTTGCCCACTCTGCCCCGCACCCATCCCCACCAGGCAGCTCAGTGGTGTTTAGTCAGCAGGGACTTGCCCAGAAACTTGAGTGGGCCCCTGAGAGAGCCAGGTGCCTTAGGGGCCCCCTAGGGGTTTTCTTCCTGCTCCAGAGGTGCTGCATGGATCTCCCTGTGATAGCAGGGATGGAGGATGTGGATCTGCCTTGGTGGTCTCCCAAGTGGGCAGTGCCTAAAGGCCAAGACTTGGGTCTAGCCTCTGGGGTGGAGCCCCAAAGCCACAGTCAGGCTGGACTGTGCTTCGCTCCTACAAGGTTTCTGTGAAGCAGAATTTTCTCTGTTGCATTCATAGCCAGCATCTGTCTCTCCCTTTGTTCCTGAGTGGTGGCCCCCACATGGGGCTCTGAGCAGGCTGTACCTCGATTCTGGCAATAAAAGTATTCTGGATGCTGTAAAGTGCCCTGGCCTAGCCTCTGCTCTGAGCATGAGAGGAAGGAGGCAGTGGAAGGGTGAGGGGGCTAGCGAGGCAGGTAACCAGAGGCTGGACCTTGACCTTGCTGGGGCCTTGATGGGTTCTCTCAGCACCAAAGCATGGCTCCTGTGCACCTCTTTGGGTTTTATCCTCCTTCCCCCTCTCCTGGGATCTAGTTCCCCTCCTAGGACTGAGAAGCAGGACCTGAAACATTCCTGTTGGAATGAAGCTCCTGCCCACCACCCAACTCTGCTGCTCCTATGTGGCCAACAGGCCCCAGATGTCACCCCACAGCTGGGAGCCAAGGACAATCCTGACGGTCGTGCTGTCTGGACTCTGCTTCCCAGCCTTCTGTCCTCCCTCAGCTTGCAGGTCTCAGCATCCTTTGAATTTTTTTTAGGATGCTACCCTTCTACTTTGTTTCATCAGTTCATCTGCCCGCCATCTGTCCCTCTTTGGGAACAGAGTGAGACTGAGGAGGGAGGGAGAGAGACCAAGATGGGCAGAGATAGGGACTGAAAGACTGGGGACCAAATGGAGATGGATAAGGACAGAGGAACAAAGAGTGTGAGACAGGAAAACGTGTGTAAGGATGGAGACTAGGCCAGAAGTCTGTGGTGCAGAGCCCAGAGCTGGGGGCCAGTGCGGGTGGTGGAAGCCCCAGTTCCTGCCTCCTCCACAGAAGCCTGGCCAGCCGGGGTTTTAGGTGTCAATACACCGTGGGCCGCTAGAGGGTGCTCTGAATCTTCTCACTACACCAGTTATTGGCCAGACCTGGAAAAATGGGCGGCCCAGAGGGTTAGGATGCCTAGGAATACAGAGGTCCAGCTGCATTGCTGGCCTTGGTAAAAAGGATGACAACGTGAAAGGGAGTAAACCCTTACCCCCAGATCCTGCCCAGCCTCTTAGTGCCCTGACACATACCCACTCATGGCCTTGCCGCCACCCTCTCACCCCTGATCTGTTTCAACCCCACTTCTACCCTCAGTTTCACAGCTGTAGAGACAGGGTATGGAGTCAGAGCAGGCTTCAGGACCAGCAGACTGGAGTTCAAATCTGAGCTCTACCACTTCTAGCCAAGTAGCTTGGGGAGTCTCCTGACCTCCCGAAGCTTCGGTTTGCTCATCTTAAAAATGGGGATGGGGACTTCCCTGGTAGTGCAGTGGTCGAGAATCCGCCTGCCAATGCAGGGGACACCGGTTCGATCCCTGGTCCGGGAAGATCCCACATGCCACGGAGCAACTAAGCCCATGTGCCACAACTTTTGAGCCTGTGCTCTAGAGCCCACAAGCCACAACTACTGAGCCTGTGTGCCACAACTACTGAAGCCTGCATGCCTAGAACCACTAGAGAAGCCACTGCAATGAGAAGCCCGCACACCGCAACGAAGCTTAGCCCCTGCTTGCTGCAACTAGAGAAAGCCCGCGCACAGCAGCAGAGCCCCAACACAGCCAAAAAGAAAAAGAAAAATGGGGATGAATAAGTGTACACTGTAGGGTGGTCCTGAGGATACACTGATGGTTTTGGAGAACATATGATTCAGTGCTTGGTTCATGGCTGTCAGCTGGCAGGATGCTGTAACTGGGTGTGAGACAGTGAAGCCAGAGGTTCTGAGAGCTTGTAAGTCATGTATGCTGCTGATACAAGGACAAGTGGACTGGCTGTTACTGAGTGACACAAGTGTCCAGAGCCCTTCCTCTGCCAGGCCAGGGAGGCAGGAGGAACTGATCCAGGGGGAAAAGGGTCAGATTCTAATGACTCCAAATATACGCATGCAGACATACCTCAGAGATACTGTGAGTTCGGTTCCAGATCACCACAATAAAGTGAAGGTCGCAGTAAAGTGAGTCACATGAATTTTTTTTTGTTTTCTGGTACATCTAAAAGTTGTTTGCACTATAGTCTAGTGCAATAGCATTGTCTAAAAAAACAATGTACATGGGCTTCCCTGGTGGCACAGTGGTTGAGAGTCTGCCTGCCGATGCAGGGGACACGGGTTCGTGCCCTGGTCCGGGAAGATTCCACATGCCGCGAAGCGGCTGGGCCCGTGAGCCGTGGCCGCTGAGCCTGCGCGTCCGGAGCCTGTGCTCCGCAACGGGAGAGGCCACAACAGTGAGAGGCCCACGTACAGCAAAAAAACAAAACAAAACAATGTACATAACTTCATTAAAAAATACTTTAGTGGACTTCCCTGGTGGCACGGTGGTTAAGAATCTGCCTGCCAATGCAGGAGACACAGGTTCGAGCCCTGGTCCAGGAAGATCCCACATGCCGCGGAGCAACTAAGCCCGTGCGCCACAACTACTGAGCCTGTGCTCTAGAGCCCATGTGCCACAACTGCTGAAGCCTGCGTGCCTGGAGCCCATGCTCCGCAACAAAAGAAGCCACCGCAATAAGCCCGCACAGCACAACGAAAAGTAGCCCCCGCTCGCCACAACTAGAGAAAGCCCGTGCACAGCAACGAAGACGCAACACAGCCAAAAATAAAACAAAACTTTAGTGCAAAAAAATGCTAACCATCATCTGACAAAACAGCATTGCCACAAACCTTCTATTTATAAAAGATGCAACATCTGCAAATCACAATAAGGCGCAGAGCAATAAGACATGTTATGCCTGTACTCTCATTCACACTTAGGGAAAGTATTCCAAGCAGGGAGCACAAGGAGGGCAGCACCAGTGAACACTCTTCAAGGATCATCACCTCAGGTCTATAGGTAGGAGTATGGAAGGGTTTTTAGGCGGAGGAGATACGAAGTCATTCCAATCTGTATTTTAGGAATACCTCTTACCCTGTGGGGAAGGGTTAGAGAGAGCAGGATAGGGATTGGGAGGCTACTATGGCTGGGGAGAAGAATACCATGAGATGCAGGGCCTGGGGGAGCAGGAGGAGGAAGGGTTCAGGGTGCTGCCCATTTCCTGCTGGGTCACTACATGGTGGGGAGCAGGGTTTAGTGTGTAGGCAGTCTGGAACCAGAGGATGTGTAGTTGTGAACACGTGTCTGGGGGGGAATGACTGCATAGCCCAGAAGAGAATCATGGCTTGAGGTGTGGACAGGAAGCTAAAGGGTAGGGCTCAGCTTTCCATGAGATCAGGAGGCCATAGACGGAGCCCCAGAGCTACCAGAGGAAAAGGAGCCCTAGAAGGAGATGGAGGAGGAGCAACCACAGGGAGAGGAAGAGGACAGGAGGGTGCAGCTCCAAGAGGGGTCAGGCAGGATGAGGACTGAAAACTGTCCTCAAGCCTGGGCCCCAGGTAGGCCTGGGGTTGGCTCTGGAAGCTCAGCGGTGTCCATGTGTCTGCAGGGACCTTAAAGGATGCACGGTGGTCGGAGCTGTGACTCGGAGGACGAATCCTGGGTCTGTCTCCCTAGGGTCTCCAGGCGGAGGGTTGGCTGTGAACGGGGTATGGAGGCTGTTTAGAGCTCCTCGTGTGAGCTGTATGGGGTCCCCCGGGACTGCGGCCCAGGCCAAGAGCCACAGAGGAACCGGGTGTGGGGGCACTTAGGGTTTCCCGCGGGAGCGTCCCCGTATTGAGTCCCTCGGAGGCCCCGAGAGACTCCAGGGTCGGGGAGCAGCCAATCAGTCGGCTAGTGGGGCTGGGCCCGGGTCGCGGCCCGCCGGGGGCTGGGACCTCACCTGCGGACCCCTGAGCGCGGCCGGCGGAATTCCAGAGGCCGCGGCGGCCCCCTGGGGCCCGGAAGCGCCGCCGCCCGCGAGCCCCGCGCGGAGCCAGGCGCCCTGTCCCGACGCAGCGCGCGCTGTCGCGATCCGGCGGCGGATGACGTGGCGGGGGCGGGGCCTGAGCGGTCGCGGTGGGGGCGGTGGCAGCGCAACCGAGCATCCCGGAGGCGCCGGGCCACCACGAGGTAACGGGCCGCGGGCGGGCGCGCCGAGGGAGCCGGGCCGTGGGAGCGGGGCCGGGGGAGCCGGGCCGAGGGAGCAGGGCAGCGGGAACGGGGCTGGGGCCGCATTCTGCTGGGGCCGAACTCTCTGCGCCGCCGCTGCATGCGGGATGCGGTTCCCGTAACCCAGCACGGGGCAGGCGGGCCGCGGGCACGTGAGAGACGCTGCGAGTGAGCGCGTGCCCGAGGGGTACGCCGTGCGTGTGAGCGGGACCTTGAGCGTGAGGGGGACTCCAGGAGTGCAAGACTGAGCGTGTGAGGAGGACGCCGTGTGTGTGTGTCTGTGTGTGTGTGTGTCTGTGTGTGTGAGTCAGTCTGAGGGTGACCCTGAGTGTACGAGACGCAGTGTGAGGGTGACGCTGTTAGTGTGACGGAGACTCGGTGTGTGTGTGAGAGAGACCCTAGTGTGGAGGTGACTCCATGAGTGTGAGAGGGACTGAGAGAGGGAGATTGTGAGAGACTGAGTGTGAGAGAGACCGCGGTCAGAGTGGCCCTGAGTGCGACCCTGTGAACGTGAAAGAGACCGTGTGAGATACTCCAGTGTGAGTCTGGTGCTGAGAAAGAACCTGTGCTGCGTGGGAGAGACTCTGAAAATGAGTAAAGGCCCGGGGGACGAGCCTGAGGATGTGAGCACCTGAGCAGAGCTTCCTGGGGCCGCGGGGAGACTGGCCTATTGGAGGGAGGACGGTGTGTGCTCCTGCTTCTATGGCTCTTCTTAGTGTCTTTACATCCTGTCATCCTGTTTGATCATCTCATGTCGTAAATGGAAGGCGATATTTGTGAAACATTAAGAGAATTCTTCACAGAGCACTGAGTGATCAGTCTGGGCACCACTTGTGTTATAGCCAGTGATAAGCAGGAATCAATATTTAATTTAACATTTGTTTTTGAGTACCTCTTGTGTGCACTGGACTGTGTGCTTGGTAAAAAGAATTCAGTCTCTGCCCTTGATGGGGAAGAAAAAGCACTACCGGGCTAGCAGAATGCTCAGCCATCTGGTGCTTATCTCTGAGAGCTGCTCCCTGATTTTGAAGATCTGGGAGGAGCAGACTTCTGAAAGCCTGTGAGAGCTTCCTGAGATCATTTTCAACTCTCTGTTCTTGTTGGGAGGCCCTTGAGGAAACGGCCCAGGCTGCCTGCATTGCTGAGGTCCCACTGCGTGCTAATGGCTTTTGCTTCCCAACTTTGGTCTCAGATTGTCATTAAAAGTTCTTATATTTGATTTTCCTTTCCTGACAAATTTGTGGGAAACCACAAGCCTGATATTCTCCTGTCTGCCTCCTTCCCTGTCTGACTGTGGACATATTTTTATTACAAACCAAAAATAAATAGCAGTTATGTGACTGATCTCTCTGGCATTTCTTGGTACACAGGAAATTTCCTGACTTCTGTCCTTTGTCCTTCCTGCTGTAGTCTCCAGAATGTGTGGATACATTACTACAAAAGTGATGCAAGTGGTGCTCATGGGACCTGGGACAGAGGGAACAGCAGTTGTCTAGACATGCATGACTTGAAAGGACCAGGCTGGTTCTCAGACACGTGTTCAGTTACACCCCACTGTGGGTGTGATGGAACTTCTAAGTAATTGAGTGCTACCCCTGCTGGGCATGTAAAAATTAGATTTTACAAAAGGAAATATCGTCCTGCTGCTTACTAGGTTCATTTTTTGATAAGTTGCCTCTCACTCTTTGTTGCAGAGATTAATTGGAGACACGTGGAATTAGGCCTGGCTGTGGAGACTTCATTTTCTTCTTCGTACCTGACCATTTATGATGAGGTGGCTTATGAAAGTGTGATGTTTGCTTATTTCCTCACAGGTGGATATTATTGCTCTGTTCTTCATTAATTTTCTTGGATCTTTGCGAGTTGTAAACCGTTTTAGTTAGTTATTTGAGTACAATGCTAGTAAAGAGAATGGCTCACACATAATTAACAGTTATGTAACACTATAATTATTATATAAATAAATTATATATTTATTATATCTCTTAATAAAGAGTAATTGTGGTGGTTTATATTTAAAGATACTTGCAATGAGGAAGTAAAAATAGGAAACCAAAGCCATGGAAAAGACTAGATATCAAGTACTGTTGAAAAGTGAGGGTATCTGTTCACTGTGATTGGGAGCTGAATTTGATATTGA
This sequence comes from Neophocaena asiaeorientalis asiaeorientalis, assembly GCF_003031525.2. Taxonomy (NCBI): domain Eukaryota; kingdom Metazoa; phylum Chordata; class Mammalia; order Artiodactyla; family Phocoenidae; genus Neophocaena; species Neophocaena asiaeorientalis. The sequence continues at coordinate 703,050 of NW_020172445.1, read as the reverse complement.
GTTTCCTGGTGTCCTAAGTGAAAAGACAAATGTAAAGAGTCACATAATTTAAGTTTAAGCATAAAAAAAGTAATACATTTTCATTGTAGAAATTTTGTAAAACTCAAAATATAAAAAAGAAAAAAGTCTTCTGTGTTTTCACCACATTTAAGATTTTGGTGTCTTTCTCAACAAAGTTTTTTTTTTTTCCATAGTCATCAATTATAAAAGTTTTAGAATACAGTTTGTAAAATATTCTTTGTTTGAACTTTGAAAGAGACAGTTTTTCTCCCTGAAAATTGCATGTGATAGTTTCATGGTTAAATTTTCATGAGGAAATTTTAGTGGTCCGGTGAATTCCTTTATTATCTGCTGCACAGGAGCTTGGAAAATATGATGAAAACCTGTTAGAAAGCTGTGTTATGTCCTTACAAGTGGGGTTTAACACTAGTTTCTCAAGGCAGAAACTTACTTATAGGGTGTGTGGAATTGTTTAATGAACACTGTCTTCAACAATGAGTTTAGAGACTTTTGTTTTGTTTTGTTTGCCATGCCGAGGGGCTTGCGGGATCTGAGTTCCCCAACCATGGGTCGAACCTGGGCCCCCTGCAGTGGAAGCACAGATCCTAACCACTGGACCGCCAGGGAATTCCCAAGAGACTGTGTTTTCGAGAGAGGGAGACTAGACACACACATGCAGGGACACAAGGATATGTGTGGAGAAAGAAGTCAGCCAGGATGTTGAGGAAAATGGTGGGAGGAGAAGGGTGTTAGAGGCAAAGGACTCAGTATGAGCAAAGATGTGTTTTTCTGATGGGCTCTGGAAACCCTGGACTACTCCAGGTTCTGGAAACTGTAAGTAATTCAGTGTGGCTGGACCATGGGAGGGACCATATGTAGCAGAGGGTCTAGTGATAAGGCCCTGATAAGAAGGTTGGAATTGATCCTAAAGACCTCGGGCAGCACCTGAGGAAGGGTTTCTAACTGTGCTCTGACAGCAACCAACTCAGTAGATAGTAAGGTTGGTATTCTGTTGTGAAACTTGAGGAGCCAAAGCAGTTTTTCCCTGTTGGAAGGCTGTCTCCCTCCCCTGATCTGCCCCCATCTCCTGCATGGAGGTAAGCCCTATTGCAGGTGTCTTTTTTTGTTTGTTTTTCCCCTCAGAATTCACATAATTTTAGACAAGAACTATGTTGGGACATTCCATTTTCAGGTGTTCTAGATCCTTGCTGATTTTATGTTTACTTGTTCTATTGGTGACTGAGAGAGGTGTATTGAAGTCTCCAACTATAATCGTGGATGTCTGTTTTTCCTTTCAGATCTATCACTTTTTGCTTCATGTATTTTGAAGCTATGCTGTTGGGGGAAATACACTTTTAGAATTTTCTTCTTGCTGAATTGACCTCTTTATCATTATATAATGTTCTCTTTTATCCCTAGCAATACTTCTTATTCTGAAGTCTCGTCGGATGTTAATATAGTTACTCCCCTTTGTTTTTGTTTTTGTTTTTTTTTGCGGTACGCAGGCCTCTCACTGTTGTGGCCTCTCCCGTTGCGGAGCACAGGCTCCGGACGTACAGACTCAGCGGCCATGGCTCACGGGCGCAGCCGCTCCGCGGCATGTGGGATCCTCCCGGACCGGGGTGCAAACCCGTGTCCCCTGCATTGGCAGGTGGACTCTCAACCACTGCACCACCAGGGAAGCTCTCCCCCTTGGTTTTGATTAGTGTTTTTTCACCATCTTTTTACCTGTAACTTATGTCTTTATAGTTCAAGTGGGTTTCCTGTAGACTGCATATTGGGTTGTGCATTTTTATCTAACCCAACAATGTCTGTCTTATAATTGGTGTGTTTAGATCATTTACATTTCATGTTATTATTGATATGGTTGGATTAAAATCTTCCACCTTGCTAGTTGTTTTCTGTTTTCTACTTATTTCATATGTTCTTTGCTTCTTTTTTCTACCTACTTTTGGATTGAGTATTTTTTATGATCTGTTTTATCTCCACTGTTGGCTTATTATTTATACCGTTTTTAACTTTCTGGTGTTTGCCCTAGTTTCACAATGTACATCTTTAATTAATCACAGTCTACCTTTAAATAATATTACATCAATTTTCACATATTATATAAGAACCTTACAGTAGTATAACTCCCAGTTCTTCTTTCTTATCTTTGTGCTATTGTTTTCATACACTTTACTTTTACCTATGCAATAAATTAACACTGCATTGCTACTATTTTTGCTTTAGGCTAGGCAGTTAGTTATATTCTAAGGCAATTAATAGAATCAAAAAAGTATATTTTTAAATATTTACCTCAGACCATTTGATATTGTCCTACAACTCTTAGATGCTCTGTTCTGGATTTTTTCACATTTTGACTTGTATGGTTTTCATTTCTCTGCTGAAATTCCACATATGTTCCTGCATGCTGACCAAATTTTCCATTAGAGCCTTTAATGTATTAATCATAGTTATTTTCTTTATTTTTAAATTTATTTTATTGAAGTACAGCTGATTTACAATGTTGTATTAATTTCTGCTGTACAGCAAAGTGATTCACATATAAATATATATATGTATATTCTTTTTTTAATAAATTTATTTATATTTGGCTGCGTTGGGTCTTTGTCGCTGCGTGCGGGCTTTCTCTAGCTGTGGCGAGCGGGGGCTACTCTTCATTGTGGTGCGTGGACTTCTCATTGCAGTGGCTTCTCTTGTTGCGGAGCACAGGCTCTAGGCACACAGGCTTCAGTAGTTGTGGCACACGGGCTCAGTAGTTGCAGCTCGTGGGCTATAGAGCGTAGGTTCAGTAGTTGTGGCGCACAGGCTTAGTTGCTGCGCAGCATGTGGGATCTTTTACAACCAGGGCTCGAACCCTTGTCCCCTGCATTGGCAGGCGGATTCTTAACCATTACGCCACCAGGGAAGTCCCAGTCACAGTTATTTTAAATTCCCTGTCTGATAGTTTCAATATCTGGATCATCTCTAAGTCTTGTCCTATTGATTAATGATTAATGATAGTGGGTTGTTTTTATTGCTTTTTTTATGTTGCTTGTGATTTGTTATTGATTGTCAGATGTAATATGTGGAAAAGTAGAGATTGAGGTACATAGTCTTTATTCTGGGAAATGGGTACAACGTCTTCTTTTGCTAGCCTGTTAATTTGGGAGTTTGAGTCAGTTAGGAGGTGAGTTGGGTTTGGGTTTTGTTGTTGCTATGATTACCTTAGGTGCACCAGTGGCTCCAAATTCCTCTGGTGTTTCCTTGCCCTGAGGGTGGATTTTTCTGTGTTTATGCTCCACCCTCAGCATTAGGTCTTCTTTGTACACCTGTGCCTCAGCACACAGTGTACCACAGCCTTGTTGCTGGGTGCTTGCTAACCTGGTGGTGGGGAGTAGAGGGGTTCTCTGTTGTCTTGGTTCAGCCTCAGCCTTAGGCAGGCCCTATTTCCCTGGGTCGGGGGGGTTGGATCTTTCTGGGTGAGCCTGCCCTGTCTAATTGTCTGGACCAGAATTTCCTGCTCCTCCCTCAGGCAGAGAGGATTGTTTTATTTTTTCTTTCACCCTGTCCCAGCTGCCTTGGGAATGACAGTTTCCCCATTCCCCAGGTGTTTAAGATTTTTAGAGAAGGGAGCAGGTAGACCTTCATATTTTTCCCAGAGCAGTGACTGCTTTCCTTCTCCAGGCCAGCACTTCTGAGAGGCTTTCTCTGGCCTAGTAATTCTTGTGAGCACCCACTGAGGTCTCACTGGAGAAAACCCTCTAAGTGTCTACGGCTCTTGCTAACCCAAACTTGACCTTTAGTAATTCATTAAAAATTGTTCCTGAATTGAATTCTTCTTTCCTGCCTGTATGGTGGTTCCATTGTTCTCCCTCTGCCACAGGTAAGCCAGAACTTGCATCTCTCTGGGAGGTATCTGTTTTTCCTTAAATCTCAGTCTGGTTGGTTGGCCTGTAACCTCAGCTCTCTAATGATTTCAAGAAGAGTTACAATTCTGTAGATTATCTGCCTTTTTCTTGTCATTGGAGTCGGAGTGATGCTTTTCCCAGATTTCTACATCTTAAGTGAAAGTTAGAAGTCAAGGCAATTACATTTCATACTATTTTTAAATTTTCCAGTGAAGTGAGTTTACCTCTTTTTCCCTCCCTGTGATATTGTGATTATTTATTTGGTCTTTGTCCACTGTTCCTGTCCCACAGCTCTTATAATTTCCTAATAAGAGCCATAGAGGCATCTTTTGTTATAACATTTGTTTTGTTCCCAGTTCCTGAAATAGCTCCAGATCAGTGAAGGTTAAACGGATGTCTTTTGTTATTCATATAACCAGCCCCTTTCAACACACCTGAGTTTATGTTAATGAGGTGATTTTTTTGAAAGCATCTAGATCCTCTAAGGATGGGGGTTGCTTGTTGGGGGAACCAGCCCTGTGATTAGAGGGTTTGGAAGTTTTAGTCCAGGTCCGACCTCCTGGGAGGGGAGAGGGTCCGGAGATTGAATTAATCACCAGTGGTCAGTAATTTGATCAGTTATGCCTTTGTAATGAAGCCTCCATAAAGAACCCAAAAGGACAGGTTTTGGAGAGCTTCCCGTGCCTCTTCTCCATACCTTGCCCTCTGCACCTCTTCCATCTGGCTGTTCCTGAGTTATATCCTTTATAATGAACTAGTAATCTAGTAAGTAAACTGTTTTCCTGAGTTCTGTGGGCAGCTCTAGCAAATTAATTGAACCCGAGGAGGGGATAGTGGGAACTTCCGATTCATAGCCAGTTGGTCAGAAGCACAGGAAAAACGTGGACTTGCGATTTGGCATCTTAAGTTGGGTGGGGAGGGCTGTTTTGTAAGATTGAGCCCTTAACCTGAGGAATCTGTGGCTATTTCCAGGTAGGTGGTGTTAGAATTGATTAAATTGTAGCAGACACCAGATCTGCTGGGTGTTGCAGAATTGTTTGATAGAAAATGCACAGTCTGGTATCAGAAGTCCAAATTGAATACCTGGTAACCTCCTCCCCTTCCCCACCAGCTGGGGTCTGATGAATAGGGGGAGGCTGGAGTGACCACTGGGGCCAGGTTTCTCTGCTTGCCTCCATGTTGGGTTGAGTGGAAAAGGGCAACCCAAGTCTCTGTGCACTGACTTTTGTTTTTTAAAGGAACGTAAGGTGCGGTGGGGGGGGACCCCTTTCCCTCTACCCATTTTAGGTTCCTTGGCTGGGGCGTTGTAAATTAGACTGGCAAAAGACAGATTAACAAGAGAAAAACAATCAAGTTTATTAACGTGCATAGAGCATATACATGGAAGCACTCACTGATGAAAAGCCTGCACCTGACTCTTTTTTTTTTTTTTTTTTTATTTTTGGCTGCGTTGGGTCTTTGTTGCTGAGCGCGGGCTTTCTCTAGTTGCAGCGAGCAGAGGCTACTCTTTGTTGCGTTGCGTGGGCTTCTCATTGCGGTGGCTTCTCTTGTTGTGGAGCACGGGCTCTAGGTGCACGGGCTTCAGCAGTTGTGGTACATGGGCTCAGTAGTTGTGACTTGTGGGCTCTAGAGCGCAGGCTAAGTAGTTGTGGTGCACGGGCTTAGTTGCTCCACGGCATGTGGGATCTTCCCAGACTAGGGCTCGAACCCGTGTCCCCTGCATTGGGAGGTGGATTCTTAACCAGTGCGCCACTAGGGAAGTCCCTGCACCTCACTCTCTGTGAGACAGGCTCTTCAGGTGTTTCCTAGTTTTGTTTTCATGCATATCTGAGCTCACCTGACAGACACATGAAAACATATTTTCCCACGTGCCTGCATAGAGTCACCTTCATGGCTTGGTGCCAGGAGTGAAAGGAAAAGTGGTGCTGCCTTAAAGCCAGGCCTCATAATAAGCAGAAGTAGGCTGGCTCAACTCCTCTGGGAGTGAGGGGAAGGCTTATTAATGGCCCCAGAGGAGCTTTTTCACTTGGGCTCAGGTCTAGACTCTGGAGGGGTACTGGGACAGGTAAGGCAGGAGTTTTGAGTGGGGCCTGTGGAGATTGGAGTTTTCCCTGAGAACTATTCAGTCTTGAGTGGCTGTGGTTCACTTGCTCTGAGCTCCATGAGGCAAGATTCCAGCACATCCGTTGTTGTTGACTAGATGAGAAGGTTCTGGGAAGATGACATACTGATCCCATTCTTATTCCTGGAAGTTATCTCTGTGACCTTAAAGGACTGACTCCTGGGAGGGAATCAATTGGCTTACCAGATTCCTTTCTCCAGAAGATGAAGTAGGAGTTGGGGATCTGAATTCCCAATGCCTAGGGCACAGAAATTGAGGAAGAGAGAAGGTCCTGCTGAGTGCAGGGTCAGGAAGGTGCTTGTCTTCCTCCAACAGATTCTGGGTCCTTCATAGATAGGTTGGTGTGGGATCCAACTTCCTTGAGGTTTGTGGACTGGCCCAATGCTGATCCAAAAGAAGTAGTGTGCATGTATGTACGTGTGCACACCATCTCCCTACAGGATGCCTTCCAATGCCAGATCTGTGGATAAGAGGAGACTTATAGCTTTGTTTTGGTGTCAAGATTACTGGGTCCTGTTTTGAGGGAATCTCTTTGCAGCCCCAGGTGGTAGTGAGAGGCAGGCTGAGGAGGAAAGCAAATAAGCCAATGGCAGATGAGTCCCACATTAGGGTGCCCTTTGAATGTTCTTTCTTCATCTGGTTTTATTATGTTATCCTTCTCTTTTAGGCACTTTAGAAGAAGAAAGGTGTTGAATGAGCAAGCAGCAACGTGGGAGTGAGGTGGGTGTTAATGGACAAAGCAACACAAGGGTGTGTGTTTTCATGGATGTTCTCTCCTTGGTCTAGTCTCTGCAATAGCGATATGCCCTTGTCTTAGTATCTTCCTGGCCCTTCCGACCACCTGTTCATGTTCTTTGCTGGCCTGAGAGTAGCTACAGACCTCTCCACATGTGGCTGGACACTGCAGAAGTCCCTGTTTATGTTTGGGTGGAGGTGAGTGAGTATGGAAACTGAGAGGCCTATCAGGCTGGCTAGTGCTGTGAACCTAGTGCTGGGACTCTGGCAAGTTTGTAGGTTTTAAGTTGGTAAGAACAGAGCAAAACCTACACCTCAGGGAGAATCCATGCTATGGATAAACCTAATGCCAGCCTACCCTGGGCATCAAGACTCTTGTTAGAAGTCACCCTCATGTCGTGTCTGAGCCCTGTTGGTGTCTTTCCTGGGAGCAGTGGAGGTCAGCCTGCCTCCATTTCTCTGTATCCTGGGGTGGGAACTCAGACAGGCTCATTGTATTTAGGTCTGTGTATGAGTCATGCTGTCCCTACACAAGAGGTAGGCAGGGAAATCTGCCTGCCTTGCAGGTCTGAACTAGAGCCTTATCAGCCACTACCCTAGACTGACATACTTATATTCTTTGCCAGGCCATAGTAAACACAGGTGTGAAGGAACAATTTGCCATGGAAGCCAGGGAGCTGGAGAGCCCCACACCCACGTACCATCTCATTCCTGAGGCCAGCCGGCCCAGGGAGGAAGAAGATGTCAGCATGCTGCCTCAGCGGTCCACAGAAACTATGCAGCTAAAGAAGGAGATCTCTCTGCTGAATGGGGTCAGCCTGGTGGTGGGCAACATGATCGGCTCAGGAATCTTTGTCTCACCCAAGGGCGTGCTGGTCTACACTGCCTCCTATGGGTTGTCGCTGATCATATGGGCCATTGGTGGGCTTTTCTCCGTTGTGGGTGCCCTTTGCTATGCAGAACTGGGGACCACCATCACCAAGTCGGGGGCCAGCTACGCTTATATTCTAGAGGCCTTTGGGGGCTTCATTGCCTTTATCCGCCTCTGGGCCTCCCTGCTAATTGTTGAGCCCACCAGTCAGGCCATAATCGCTATCACCTTTGCCAACTACATCATCCAGCCCTCCTTTCCCACCTGCGAGCCCCCGTACCTGGCCTGCCGTCTCCTCGCTGCAGCCTGCATGTGTAAGTCTGAGGGCTTAGTGGGGGAGTATGCGTGGGGCTGTGGGTTATTTTTATAACGCTAATGGTAATTTATATTTGAACAGCACAATTTGCTTTTCTTTTTCTGTGGGGGAGAGAGGCATCTTACCTTTTTGAAGAAGCAATTTCACCAAAGTCATTTGTTCCTGAGATAAGTAAGGGTAAAGGATGGGGATGGGGAGAGTCTGAATCTGTTTGTGGCTTTTGGTGCCTCACTTTCCTTCTTCGGTGTCCCTGAGTTCTGTTCCCCAGTCTGTGTGACAGGTTGGTGCATGTCTTATATTTGTCTTAATTTGATTGGTGTCAACATCACTAGTTGTAACTTATCCCAGGTAAAACCCTCAGTGCTGAGGCGTTTATTCTGCTGCTCAGAAAAAAAAAAAAAAAAGTTATTTTGCTTTCCACCTTTTAATCTTAGACCAGTTTAAAGCCATCAGTGAGGAAATGGGCTTCTCTAGACTGGGGGGGTCCCAAGGCTTTATGTCCTGCAGGCTCACAGTAGGACCACTCCTTCCTGCCACTGCCACTCTTCACAGGCTGATCTAAGCAGCAGGCACCACACCAAAATGGCTGTTTCCCACTGGTGTTTCAGATTTCTTTAAGCTGACTTTGTAAACAGGCTCTGCCTGTGGCCAGTGAGGAAGGTGGCTTCTACCCTGTATTTGGTTTCTGAGGGCAGAACCTGAGATCCCAGTGGATCTCTCTTTATTTTCCTTTTTTTCTTATGAGGTTGTAAGGAGGAATTCTGTGTGAAAACACTGGAAGGGAGAGAAGATTATTGTGAACTTAGTCTAGTAAAACTAGTGTTTTAGCTGAGAAGTGGCCCAGAATTCCCTGTGTTCCTTAGCACTGTGCTGCCAGAGGCACTTAATTATACTCTGTTCTTTCCATATCTTTGCTTGCAAAGCGTTGGCAGTATGTGTAGTTTATCCACAGTGTTAAAAATAGACTGACAGTACCTTGGACTTAGCCGTAAAGGATTGTACAGTATGCTGTGACTCCTGACTTTAAGGAATTTATTAAAGACAGATGTTAAAAGGGAACTCTTCCACAGATACCCCTGGGAGGAGAGAAAGTGGGAACTCAGCGGTATATCTGATAGGGTTTCACCAGGGGGACTCTAGCCTGACTGAGCTCTCTAAAAAAGGGAATAATTTTCTGATTATAAAACATGTTCGTTCAGGAGAAATTTAAATTAGCCTCAAATCACCTATAATCTACCACTAAGACATGAGTACTTTTATTTTTTTAAATATTTATTTATTTATTTTGGCCGCGTCATGCAGTGACTGAACCCGCGTCCCCTGCATTGGGAGCGCAGAGTCTTAATCGCTGGACTGTCAGGGAAGTCCCCAGACAGGAGTACTTTTTTTTTTTTTAATAAATTTATTTTATTTATTTTTATTTTTGGCTGCGTTGGGTCTTCGTTGTGGTGCGTGGGCTTCTCATTGCAGTGACTTCTCTTATTGCGGAGCACGGCGCGCGGGCTTCGGTAGTTGTGGAGCACAGGCTTAGTTGCTCCGCGGCATGTGCGATCTGCTGGGGCCAGGGCTCAAACCCGTGTCCCCTGAATTGGCAGGTGGATTCTTAACCACCGCGCCACCAGTGAAACTCAGGAGTACTTTTTAAAAAAAATTATTTATTTATTTATTTTTTATTTTATTTTATTATTTTTTTTGTGGTACGTGGGCCTCTCACTGTTGTGGCCTCTCCTGTTGCGGAGCACAGGCTCCGGACACACAGGCTCAGTGGCCATGGCTCATGGGCCCAGCCGCTCCGCGGCATGTGGGATCTTCCCGGACCGGGGCACGAACCCGTGTCCCCTGCATCGGCAGGCAGACTCTCAACCACTGCGCCACCAGGGAAGCCCAAAATAAATTTATTTATTTATTTATTTTTGGCTGCGTTGGGTCTTTGTTGTTATGTGTGGGCTTTTCTCTAGGCTTTTGTCTAGTTGCGGAGACGGGGTGGGGGTGGGGGGCTACTCCTCGTTGTGGTGCGCAGTCTTCTTATTGCAGTGGCTTCTCTTTGTTGTGAGCCCGGGTTGTAGGCACACGGGCTTCGGTAGTTGTGGCTCGCAGGCTGTAGAGCACAGGCTCAGTAGCACGGGCTTAGTTGCTCGCGGCATGTGGGATCTTCCCGGACCAGGGCTCGAACCTGTGTCCCCTGCATTGGCAGGCGTGTTCTTAACCCTTGTGCCACCAGGAAGCCTGACATATGGGTACTTTTAATAGTTCAGTTATGTCTTCATTTCTTTCTGTTATAGAATTGGAATCATACTTTGCATATAACTTGATATTCTGCTTTTTAAACTTAGTATATCATGGATTTCCCCCCTTTTTGTGAAATGTTCTTCAAAAGAAACATTTTTTTAAAATAAATTTATTTATTTAATTTATTTATTTTTGGCTGTGTTGGGTCTTCATTGTGGCACTTCATTGTGGCATTGTGGCATTCTTAACCACTGCTCCACCAGGGAAGTCCCAAAAGAAACATTTTTTAAAGTAATATATATATATATATATATCTTCTTTTTTATTAAAAGGTGATGCATAGACCCTACAGAGAATTAGAAAAATGCAAAAAAAGAAAAAAGAAAGTTAAAATCACCCATGATTTTACCTCCCAGAGAACTATTGTTACTATTTGTGTGAAATACCTTCCGCTGTTTTTTTTCCTGCTTATCCATCATTTTAAAAAAGTACCCTTGATATAATACTCTTTGTGGTTTGTATACTGCATTTAAAAAATTTTAATATTTAATCCCTTTCACCAAATATTCTTAGAAAACAGGGTTTGGGACACACAAGTAGTTTCCAGGCAGTGTAATATAGTGGTTAAGATCATAGCCTCCCTTGGGAGTTCCCTGGTGGCCTAGTGGTTAGGATTCCAAAAGAAAGGACTTCCCTGGCGGTCCAGTGGTTAAGACTCTGAGCTTCCACTGCAGGGGGTGTGGGTTCAATCCCTGGTTGGGGAACTAGGATCCCGTATGCCTCTTGGCATGGCCAGTGGGTGGGGGGAGGGGGAAGATCATAGGCTCCCATGCCAGACTGGGTTTGATTCCAGCTTTACCATTGAGTAGCTATTGACCTTGGAGGAGATAGTTAACTGGTGCCTTAATTTTCTCATTTTGTAAAATGGGAATAGTGATTGTACTGTGAACTGAAGAAAACATGCACAACCTAAAAGTTGAGAATTATGTTTTATTCAGCAGACAAAACTGAGGACTTAAGCCTGGGGCACAGCATCTCAGATAGCTCTGAGACACTGCTGCAAAGAGGTAAGGGAGGGGCCGGGATATATAGGAGTTTTTGCAACAAAGACCAGGTAGTTGGAACATTAAAAGATTACTGTTTTTTGTTTGTTTTTGTTTTTTCGCTGCCAAAAAAATGGGATCGAACCCATGCCCCCTGCAGTGGAAGCTTGGAGTCTTACCCACTGGACCGCCAGGGAAGTCCCAAAAGATTACTCTTAATTAAAGAAAACCAGATATCTCATTAAGGAATTTAGCTCTTTTCTATGTATGGAAAAATGCAAAAGTCAGGGCTCATTGAAATCATTCCTTTGATATGTAGCTCAGCTATCTGGGGGCAGTGTCCTGTGGTTTCTCAACCTAAGTCTCTTCAGGGTGCACTGTTGGGGGTGGCTGCAGTTAGTGGGTGGCTGACTGCTAGGTGGCAGGCATCCGTTTCAATCCTGAGTTCCCTTAGGGCTCTCCGTGGAGCAGCGGTTTTGTGATCGCTTGATGGCTGCAACATTCTTTGTTTACTGATATGGCAGGCAACATTTTTCTTTCATTTCATTGATAGTACCTATCTGAAAAGATTGTTGTGAGGAATAAGTGAATCAATACAAATAAAGTACAATACTTCTCTCTGCCTGGCATACAGTAAATGCCCTATAATATCATTATTAAAAATAATGCTGCTGTGTAGAAATCATTTTCAGAGTTTCTTCATATTTTATTAGGATAAAATTATAAAAGAGAAATCCCTGTGTCTAAAGAATTAAACTGTTTTAAGTTTCTTCGTGTTTTACCCAGTTGCTTTCTAGAAGATTTCGTGAATTTGTACTCTTTTCTGAGCACCTGTGAGTGCCTGTGCATTGGTCCCTTGATGGCCTTAGGATGAATTCCAAGAGTAACCAAATCAAAGGGCACCTCTGTACATAATTTTTCACATAAAGAAGATTTTTGTTTGTTAAATCTTTTTTCTTTTATGATTTTTCCCATTGTTTTTTCTTAGGAAGCCCATCCCCACACTAGGAACTGATCTTTTGATTGGAGGAGAGACCTCACCTCTTAGAAATGCAGAGTTATGGTATCATATAACTTCTTTCGGGCTTCCCTGGTGGCGCAGTGGTTGAGAGTCCGCCTGCCGATGCAGGGGACACGGGTTCGTGCCCTGGTCCGGGAAAATCCCACATGCCGCGGAGCGGCTGGGCCTGTGAGCCATGGCCGCTGAGCCTGAGCGTCCGGCGCGTGTGCTCCGCAACGGGAGAGGCCACAGCAGTGAGAGGCCCGCATATCGGAAAAAAAAAAAAACTTCTTTCATTCAAATGTACTTTTACACAGATTACTCAGTATTTGCATTACCAAAACCCCCTATTCCAGAAACCAAGGTATTTCCATAAAGCGGGCCTGAGGGCGGGAAACTTGTCAGAGGTGGTGCCAAGTCATTAAAACCTTGTCCCATCCTAACAGATTAGGGTTTAGGGCTCAGTTTACTCCTCTTCTTGGAAATTAGGGTGTAGAATCAGGCTGATGTATCATCCAGCTAAGCTGGGGTGTCCTGGAGGGAGCCTCCTTGGACAGAGGTGGCACTGAGAGCAGCCTGGTCTCAAGAGACCTAAATTGGAAGAAACCAACTATGTCATAATTAGGGGAAAAAACAAAGATCTGCACTGAATGCTGGGTGAGGCTTGGGTAGGAGAATTATGTTAGTCTTGAAACTGAGACATGAGAGGGGTCCAGGTTAGTTGGGAGACTGCTTAAAGAAGTTATATCCATGCTAAGCTAGACAATTAAAGTTCCATCCTAGAAGAAAGGGCCTAGGCAGTCTCCATATACCTAACTCTAGGGCAGAGCTGCAAGCTGTTGGCCCACGGGCCACCCTTGGCCCACAGATATATTGGGCCTGCACAGAGTTCTAAATAATTTTGAATTACTTGCCAACATTTAAAAATCAGGACTTGCCCTTTCTCTTGAAAAATCAAAAGTTCTGGCAAACTTGGACCCATATTCCAGCCTCACACAATCAGCTGCATTTGAGTAGTGGTTACTCCTTTAAATGAAGCATATATTCTCCCATTGACTGCAGTCCCCAACTCCCTCTTGTTTTATGTCCAGACATTCTTGCCTTTGCTCATTTATATTACCTTCTCGGGCCCTGAAGGCATTGCTATTTCAGATCCTGGCTTCCAGCAGCCCTCCAGTCCAGTCCCAGGTTATACATGGCAGGGAGATACATCCAAGCAGCATTTTTTTTTTGGATTTCAGATTGTCTTAGGTACTCATTATGTCAGAAGAGTGGTTCTCAACTGGAGATGAGTTACCCCCCCAGGAGACATTTGGCAAGGTTTGGAGACATTTTTGGTTGTTGCAACTGCTGGGAAGGGGTGTTGCTGGCATCCAGTGGGTACAGGTCAGGAGTGCTGCTGAACATCCTATAATGCACAAGACAGCCCCGCATGACAGACTTATCTGGCCCAAAATGTCAATTGTGCTGAGATTGAGAAACTCATTCTGCTGTTATGTATTATGGGATCTGGGACTCTTCTGTGGTGGGTGGGGCCTCAGGCTGCCCGCTGAACTCCGTATGCTTAGGGGCTCTTATTCACTTATGGGACTGTAGGGGAAAATGGCACTTCTTGAGGTCCATAGGTCCTTTCTCTGACCAGGTGACCAGCAGTATTCTCAGTAGCCCAGGTGCCCAGCATTGTAGGAGTACTTGATTTGTCTGCAGAAGCGTGTGTTTCTGGCTTAGGTCTTGGTGCATTTATCGTTGTGGGATTCTGTCTGTTATGTAACCTCAAATACATCATTGGAGAGTATTTGCCATGAACTGACGTGGAAGTCAGTTCAGCACTGACACAGTGGCATCAGCAGAGGTGTGCTCACAGCTGAGACTCCATTGTCCCTGAGGGTTTGTTTGGTAAGGCTGACAGGGAAGGGAAGAGGAGGGGAAGGAAGAAGGAAAGGGAGACTGTCAAGTGTGAGACTGCAGTGAGGAAACACTGTGTGATGTATGAATGGCTTCCTATTGCCTCTTGCTGTCTTGGACTCATGCCTGGGCAGGGTTCCGAGTAGGAAGGATACTCTCCTCTATTTTGGTCAGTTGTTGCTATGGATAGACAGCTTTTATGTTCTGACAGTGACAGGCCTGAGGAGGACTGGCCTTGACCACAGTTGCTCAAAAACCCTGGATTCTAACCCTATGTATAGGTTGAATGTTTTGATAATAAGATTAAATATGTATACTTGTGGAATTGAAAACGAGGCTTTTTAAAAAGACATGTACATTATGTATTCATACACATGCCAAGAGGTAGCTTCTGATTCCAGGATCTCCACTTGGAACGGTTTACCTCTCCTAGACTGTTGTAGAACATTTCTCTCCTAAGAGAATTGTAGATGTTTTTTTCCCCTTCTTTTTCTTTTCCCACTTTGTCGTCATTGTTAAGGATTGCACTCCTCTGTCCTTGAAGGCCTGTTTGTGGGAGGAATTGGAAGGTTCCTTTTCCTCCCAGTGCTTGTAGGAGAAGGGAGCTGTGACAGTCAGCATAACTGGAACTACAGCTTCAGATGCCAGGCCATCTCCTCATCAGAAGGAGAGTATGAGAGTTGCAGTTTTGTCTGTGGGCACATGTATTACTCAGGATTAGTCTGGGTGTCAAACAACTGAAAACCAAAAGGAGCATGGCTCAAGCATGTTGAAATTTATTTCTCACGTGTTAGAAGTAGGCAGCGTGGGGCTAGTAGGATGACTTCATAATTCTTCAGGTTCCTTCCTTCTGTTTTACTGCTCTGCCATCCTCAGCATGTGACTTCTGGCTGGTCCAGGATGGCTACTCAAGCTCCAGTCATGTCTACCTTGTAGCTGACAGGAAGGACAAAGAAAGACACCTCTCACCCTTCAAAGATACTCCTATAAGGTCTTACTTATGCGACACTTTGCTTATATCCCTGGGTTAAGAACTTAGTTACTTGGCCATACCTGCCTGCAAAAGAGGCTGGGAAATGTCATCATTATTTTGGGCAGCCAGACTCCAGCTAAAATTTCTATTACTAAGGAAAGATGGAAGAACAGATATTAGAAGATATGTAGCCATCTTTGCCACAGAGAGACTTTGGGGATTTATTTCTGCTTAGGGATTGGATCTGGATCTGCTGTTTGAGTATTTCTCAGCAAAGAGCCCCTAGAGAGCCTGGAAGACCCTCACATGGGTCCCACAGTCATTGGTGCAGGCATGCAGCAAGGAAATGAGATTGGAGGAAGAGGGAAGGCGTGGATGTTTTAATTGTGGTAGTTGAGTCTGAGCGCCTGGCCTCCAGGCTCAGCCTGGCTGTCTTGTATTTGAGCTCTGGTGTAGTCCTTGCTGCTAGATGGGAATGGGAGTTCTGGGAGGCGGGTGGGGGGTGGAGTGGGGAGGTGGGGGATCAGATGGTGAAATTTTGTTTCTTAATTAGAATCAGGAAAACATTCGAGGGAGTTGGCTTCTGCTTGGTAGACTGTTCTCGGAGCTCTCTGTTCTCTGGCAGGGCTGAGAGTCCAGTGAAGCAAGCAGGGCTCCTGGGGCCAGCATTTAAGGATGCACTCACTCTCAGGTTTGCCAGGTTGTCCCCCGACAGTGAGTGCCTACTTAAATTTTGTGCCCTGGGCTCCTTACTCACCTTACTCTACTCCTAGTCCTGCTCCCTGGCTACATAGTGTTGTTGTTTTATAAATTTATTTTATTTATTTATTCATTTTTGGCTGCATTGGGTCTTTGTTGCTGCGCGTGGGCTTTTCTCTAGTTGCGGCCAGCGGGGGCTACTCTTCGTTGTGGTGCACGGGCTTCTCATTGCAGTGGCTTCTCTTGCTGCAGAGCACGGGCCTTAGGCGCGTGGACTTCAGTAGTTGTGGCTCGTGGGCTCTAGAGCGCAGGCTCAGTAGTTGTGGTCCACGGGCTTAGTTGCTCCGCGGCATGTGGGATCTTCCCGGACCAGGGCTTGAACCCGTGTCCCCTGCATTGACAGGCAGATTCTTAACCACTGCACCACCAGGGAAGTCCTACAGAGTGTTTTAAATTAAGTACTTTTATTGAGAAAGAAGTGTATGTGCATGGTAAGTCAGTCAAACTATATAAAATGGTATACAGTGGAAAAGTCTCCTCCCTCTCAGAGCTTTAGTCTTCCTCCCTGAGGCAGCTGCTGTGACCAGGCTTTTGTGTATCCTTCCATCTGGTCTTTGAGAAGGGGCTCTGCAGGGGCTTCCATTGAGGTGCTGCCTTCACTCATTGAATTCCCACTGTGTGCAGAGAGGCCCAAACCTTGGGGGCAGTTTGTACCCGGATGGAGGGAAGGAAAAGGAGCAGAACCCAGAGGAGGGAGTGCCTGTCAGTGGGCTGAGGAGTGTGTCAGCTTCTCTCCCCATTTTGCAGCCACATTTCAGTGCTACAAACCAGAAGCACAGCAAGCACAGCCAGGACATTGTGAGACAGCCTCTTTCTCCGTGTGTATGTCCATCTTTCTGTTTCTATTGCTCTTGTCTCCATCTCTTTGTGTCTGCCTCCTTGTCTTTGTCTCTTGTCTGTCTTGCCTCTGCCTCTGTCTTCTGTATGTTTCTGTGTCTTTCCTCGTCAACCTTTTTTTTTTTTAACATCTTTATTGGAGTATAATTGCTGTACAATCGTGTGTTAGTTTCTGCTGTATAACAAAGTGAATCAGCTATACATATACATATATCCCCATATCCCCTCCGTCTTGCGTCTCCCTCCCACCCTCCCTATCCCACCCCTCTAGGTGGTCACAAAGCACCGAGCTGATCTCCCTGTGCTATGCGGCTGCTTCCCACTAGCTATCTGTTTTACATTTGGTAGTGTATATACGCCCATGCAACTCTCTCACTTCGTCCCAGCTTACCCTTCCCCCTCCCCAGGTCCTCAAGTCCATTCTCTACATCTTTGTCTTTATTCCTGTCCTGCCCCTAGGTTCTTCAGAACCTTTTTTTTTTAAGGTTCCATATATATGTGTTAGCATACAGTATTTGTTTTTCTCCTTCATCAATCTTTTTCTCACAAGCTGCACAGCTTCTTACAAGCCGCTCTCACTTCTGCTCGTTTTTGTAGTCCTGCTTCCTTCCTCTGCTTTCTTGTGGCTTTTCTTCCTCTATTACAGGGGCTCGTAGGTGATTTTGACTTGCTGTGGCCCCTGACTTCGCTGCTGTTAGATAGGTTCAGTCTCTTGGTATCCTGACTCCATATTCTTGGGAGAGATAATCAAATAGGCTCAGCTTGGGTCCGTTGTTGGACTCTATCAGCCGTGATAGGGAAGGGGGAGCAATTCCCAAGAAGGGGCCTGGCAGGTACTTCAAAATATGCTTACTGTATTGCACAGAGGCCTGTGTATTACTGGTGGCTATTTATTAGGTAATCCTCATGTTAGCTGATCTAGGCTTAGCTTCACACAGTGAACTCTGATTAGCAGGCAGGTCCCCGGGAAGACCTGCCAGCAGTGTGCATTCCTTTGGTCTTATCCCTTCCCCCTTGGCCATCATTTACTCCCCACCGCCTCATTTCTCCCCCACCCCCCTGCCCCCATGCACCCTATATGACTGACTAGTAAGCACCCGTGTCATTTGCCAAAGTACTGAATGAAAGCTCTTAAAGTGCCATGGAGGCTGTTCAGCCACTCATGTTTATATCCACAGGCTGGCCCTAGGCTCTCCTCTCCATTTGAGTGGAGGAATGTCCAACTTGCTGAAAACTGCCTTGCTCCAGGGGATTGGCAGTTAAGCGAAAGTCATCACCATCTTGATTCCAACCAGGGTTGATGAGTTCCCATCTTTGCTTGGCAGTAAGCTTAAGAAAACAGTATGCTTTTGTTTCCCCCTAAGAATTTGTGGTCTCCTTGGGGAAGTACCACCCAGATGCCTGAGGGAGAGAGAGGAACCTTCTTGAGACATATGTCCATATGACCACAGCACAAGGTACTAAGCTGTGTGTGAAGTGAGAATGTTGTAGTGTTCAGGGAGAGAGAGCTCAGGGAGGAGCTAGCTGATATATTTTAGCAAGGTTTTACAGAGGAAGTGGGGACTGAGCTAGACCTTGAAAGTGGGAGTTGCTATTGCCTATGGCAGGAGGAGGAGGGGAGGACATTTCTCTCATGTGTATATCTGGCATCAGTAAGGAGAGAGTCTGGCTGAAGGAGAGAGTGCAACATGGGTAGAAGTAGGTAGACGTGGACTGGAGGATGAGCCCCCAAATTTTGTAATAGCATTTGAGGTTCTCGTAAAAGTTCTATTTTTGGAGGCTAGAGGTGTCACTGTGGAGGCCCTTGGATACTGATACTCTCCATGGATCAGAGCAGTTCCTATTTAGCAGGGGTAAGGTGGTGGGACCTCTAACACAGGACCCAGGTATCACTGAGGTACGTGAGGAGCTGGAACGGAAAGCCAGCAGTGCTGATGCAAGCCCACTTTTCCATGGGCCTATCTGAGAACTGGGAGGTTTGGATAGGAATGGGGGTGGGGAAGATCAGGGGAGTCTATGTAAGCTTGGGAATGGTAGTTAGCCTCTGTCAACCTCAGTTTCCTCATCTGTAAAATGAGAATAGGAATGTCTGTTCCGTGGTTGTGAGAATTAATTGAGAGGATGTATGTGAAATTGTCAGGCACATGACAGCCTTTTAAAAAAATAATTACATGCAAAACATTGTCTCCCTAACTGCTAGGTGACCTGCCACCTGCATTTAAATTGACCTTATTTGTTGTTGGGCCTCTCTTGTCCCCATTCTCTAATGTGGCCATGGAGAGGTCTTGTGCCCCAGGTGGTTTGAAACTTTGGGAATCTGAGTGGGGAAGAATGGGTGAAGTTCACCATTCCTGGGCCTGGGGGGAATTTCCAAAAATGGTTCGGGCTGTCAGAATGCATGAATATGTGGTAGTGCATGCCTTTGTATCATTACTTGTCAACATTGATGGGATGTTTTCCTCTCATCTGGGGCAGATGGGGGAATGTCCCCCATTTGCCTGTTCTCCTGGTTCTGACTGGTCCATCGGCCCCTTTGCCTTAGGCAGACAGGATAGAAATGATGCGCTTTGTAAAGAGAGGTTGGGCGTCGGTGCCCTCAGCTCAAGCCTGCCACTGACTTTATGGTTTTCTTCCTAGGTCTGCTGACGTTTGTGAACTGTGCCTACGTCAAGTGGGGCACACGTGTGCAGGACACATTCACTTACGCCAAGGTCCTGGCACTCATTGCCATCATTGTCATGGGCCTTGTTAAACTGTGCCAGGGTAAGAAGGGCCCCAGGTCAGAAGGAGGGTGGGTGACTCTGGGAGTTCCCCTGGATTCCCTGAGGAGGATGTGGGGACTCCGTTAGCTTTACTGCTCAGCTCTTTCTGTATATGTGCTAGACTGTGTCAGTGAGAACAGGAAATCTGTTCTTGGGCTTCTTGGGCCAGGCTGGTTTGGTCTAGTGGACATGAGTTAGCCCCTCCCTCGGGGCTGCTTTCCCTCTGTGGTGGTGGGGAGAATTGCAAGAAGCCAGCCGAAGGCCTAGGAGCTTTTGAAACTTGGGTTGTAATTGGGTCATAAAAGTAATCAGTGGAGATAGAGTGAGCCCTGCTCTGGCTCCTGCTTTTGGTCTGTGACCGCCAGTCAGTGGGGAGGAGGGCTTGGCCCTCCTTGAGAGGGGTGGGAAGTGTGTGGGAGGCAGGGAGATGGGGTCTGGAAATGAGTGGTTATTTTGCAGCCTTTACTTTTCATCTGGACTTGCTCTTATTTATCATTTCCTCCCAAAGTCAGCTCTCAGCAGAATATTAAAATATTGTGAAGTTGGCACTGACTTTCCTGCCTGTTGGCCTTAGAGAGCTTTTCATTCCCAGATCAGAGTAGGCTGACAGGGAGGGTAACAGGCCTCCCAATATTCCCTGCCCCTTAGAGAAGTCCTGAGGTGCCCTTGGCCAAGGATGTCTCAATCATTAGACAACACAGTTCTCTGGGTCATCTGTCTCTAAACTTGGCTGTGTTTACAATCCCCTGAGGAGCTGAGACTCCAACCTCAGACCTGTTGGATCAAACTCTGGTTGGCTTGGAGTTCAAAAAAATGTGTTTTGGGGAATTCCCTGGTGGCCTAGTGGTTAGGATTCTGGCTTTCACTGCCGAGGGCCCAGGTTCAATCCCTGGTCAGGGAACTAATATCCCACAAGCCGCGTGGCGCGGCCAAGGAACAAAACAAAACAAAAAAAGAAAAAGGTGTGTTTTTAAGAAGCGCCCTGGGTGAATCTTAGGCAGCTGGTCCAGTACCTGTGTGCCAAGTTAGTACAGCCAGCCGTCTGGATGTTCCTAGAGTCTCTGAAACATCTTGGGATCTAATTGGGTAGTTGAGTAATTCTCCCTCCAGGATCTGTGCCCTAGGGAACAGCTACTGTGTATGATGAGTGGCACCCCTGGGGTTCGGGAGTCTCTACTTACCCCCTCTTTGTTGCACACCCAGCCCTTTTTGCCACATTGGGGGATGGGTCTAGGCTTTCTGCAGTGGGTGACAGCAGGCTTCCTTAGAAGTCTGGGTCTTATTAAAAACCTCCAATGTGTCTAGAAGGTCTGTCTCCTGGACAGCTGGGTGCTGTTCCCTTGGCTTGCAAGTCTGCAGTCTCTGGAGGCCTCCAAGGAGGATGACAGATGTCTAGGCTGCCTCTCCAAAGGTGGAGGTGGCCCAGGCCTACCCCAGGCCCAGTGTGAAATAAGATCCCAGTTCCTTCGAAGCCTGTGATTTCCTGCTGCACACAACCATAGCCACTGCGAGTAGAGCAACAGAGTTCTCTCCATGAGACTGAGAGACCCATTTGACCAAGTTGTGGAACTGTCTGGGCCATGAGAGGTAGTTCCACAGGAAGATCTAATTGTTAATGAAAAATGACTCCTTTATGTGAAACAGGGTTCTTTCTAAAAATAAGAAGAACTGTGGGCTACGGTGTGGTCTCCCGCAGGAAATGGAAATTCACTAGGGCTTTGGAAAAGGTGTTATCAGGTCAGAAGGCAGCCAGGAATGCCTTTGTTTTTCTGAGATTGTCTAGTTCTACTAAAGGAAAATGAACTATTCAGAGGGAGTGGGTGGGGTGTGGGGAACTGGTGGTGGTGGTTCTTTTGGTATTAAATTGTTTTTGTTTTTTGTTTTCTTCTCCCTGCCCTCTTGCTTTTCCCTTCTTTTCTTGACCCGCCTCCTCTCTCCTTTTCTTGCCTCTCCCCTTCCTCTTTCTTGCTGCCCCTCCCCCTCCTTCCTCTTCTCCTTACACCTGCCATCTCTCCTGTCCTTCTCCTTCTTCCTCTTTCTCCTCTCTGTACCCCCCGCTGCCACCCCCTCCGCCTTTGCCCCCACAGGACACTCTGAGCACTTTCAGGATGCCTTTAAGGGTTCCTCCTGGGACTTGGGAGACCTCTCTCTCGCCCTCTACTCTGCCCTCTTCTCTTACTCAGGTTGGGACACCCTTAATTTTGTAACAGAAGAAATCAAAAACCCAGAAAGGTAAAGGTGGGATCTCACTCTCCCCAACTTGGCTGGAACTCCCGCTGATAGTGGGCACGCTTGCCATCTTCCCTCCCCTCCTCCCTCTGTCTCTCATCCCTTCTTCTTCCTGTTCCCCCTTCACCAGCTGTGAGGGATTAGGGGTGAGGACGGGAGTGAGTGAAGGTGGGAAGCCCCTGGCTCCTTGGCCTCATATTCACACTGGAGGATCCCCAGTGTCCTTCCTGGAGGAGAGGTCCTTCAGTGGGCAGCAGCTAACCCAGCTGGGGCTGAGATGTTAAGACCTTGCACTCTGGTGCTGACACTGAAGCCTGGGGAGCCAGAAGCTTATTCTGGGCAGCCGGGTTCCCAGCCTGGCCTCCAGTCCCTAGAGGACAGTGCTCCTCCTTCAGTGGGACCCAGTGGTCCCAGTGGGGTAAGGATCAAATATTGATCATGAGCCATCTTCACAGGGAAGGGTCTCTCTCTCTCTCTCTCTCTCTCTCTCTCTCTCTTTCTCTCAGGAGAAAGAGCCCGGGGCGTGGGGCGCATACTTCCCTTAGGCTACATGGGGAAGAGGAGTCAGCCTCAAAGATCCAGAGGCCAGGGAATTCCTGGGTAACTTTGACCCCCAAGGAGAGGTTGGTTCCAGGTAGTCCTATTTCTGTTGTCCTGACAGAAATTTGCCCCTGGCCATTGGGATTTCTATGCCGATTGTGACACTCATCTACATCCTGACCAACGTGGCCTATTACACAGTGCTGAGCATTTCAGATGTCCTTGGCAGTGATGCCGTGGCTGTGGTGAGTCTGTTGGGATCTCCATTTGCTCGTCATCTCATAGTACTGAATGGCTGGATCTTTGTTTCTGCTGCCACTCCAGCTCTGCAGGGCCAGGTGGTGGGTCTGTGCCAGAGGGCGGGCTGCTCAGCAGTGATGGCATTTGTCCTGAGAGATGCAGGAGGCTGTGGAAACCCTGTCGTGTGCTGAGTGCCCCTTCTGTGCTCTGTCCCCAGACATTTGCTGACCAGACATTTGGCATGTTTAGCTGGACCATTCCCATTGCTGTTGCCCTGTCCTGCTTTGGGGGCCTCAACGCATCTATCTTTGCTTCATCAAGGTACTGTGTTTCTGCTTCACTGATAACAGACCAGTATTTAATTCTCTGAGGCTCTAGGTGAATCCATCGGAGCCCTTCTTTCCCTTATCCCTCTCTCGGACATGCAGGGTGTGTATGTGTGTGTATGCATGTGTGGCCACGATCGTATAGTGGTTAGTACTCTGTGTTGTGTATGCATGTGTGCATGCGTGTCCTTGCCTTTGTACAACACTTGTGTGCTGGTCGCTTACGTTTCCATGTGAGATGAGGACAGATTGGTAAGAGGTAGAGGGGAAGAAGGCAGTAGCTTGGAGGAGGGATCCTGTTGGGGACCAGACTCTAGGCTCCTGCAGATTATGCTGCAGGCCCAGGATTCATTCTTGTAATAAATGATTATTGAGCACTTGCTGTATACTGGGTACTGGTACAGGATGACTCTGCCCCTCACATCACAGAAAACAGTGTGGCCGACAGGTAGGCTCCAGCTCTTTTCTGTGCACAGAGACTTACCTGTAAGAGCACTGTCCTTCCAGTTGTTTCATAGAGAGGACCAGTTCTGCCTTTTCAGGCTATTCTGCTACCTGGTCTCAGGGTTCCAGCACGTCCCCTCTTCTTCAGCACTTCACTTCATCACTTGGCCCTTCTCCTTGGTAGATGTTCATTTGGAGGCAGCTGTGCACAAGCTTCTCTCATCTTCACTTAGAGAAATCACAAAACAGTTTCTCATCTCCCCCTTCCTTATTGGACATACTTCTAAAGGAAATGGTTTGCATTTTGACTGTCATTCATCTTTCTACCCATAGGTAGGCTTCTACTACCTTAAAAATGTTCTTGTCAAGGGTGCCAGTGACTTCCTTCTTAGCCTGCTTTCAGTTCTTATCCTACTGGACCCCTGAAGCAAGTGATATTTACCACCCTTCTTCCTCTGAAACTATTCCCATGGCTTCTGTGACCCTCTGATATCTAAGAGGAAGTCTGCTTTCTTGATTTCTCTTCCACTCACCCTATAAATGTTGCTGTCTCCAGGGCCAGGAGTGTAATAGGCATTCAATAAATATTTGCCACATGAACAGATAGGAGAATGAATTAATGAGAGAGATAGTTTTGTCCAATTCATTCTTCTTACTAATTTTGACACCCCAGTCCATGTACTTGGGGCCTCTGTAGGGCAACCAGAGTAATAAAGAGACCAAGGCCTTGTAAAAGAATATGGTGTCAGGGGTTCCCTGGTGGCCTAGTGGTTAGTATTCTGGGCTTTCACTGCCGTTGCCCACTCAAAGATGATGTTTCCCATAGCCTCACCCTTATTGAGGCCCAGGACATCCCAACTGACTCTGCCAATTGTCCCAAAATATTTAGGTAGTAGGTATATTCTAGCCTCACTCAGCTATCTTGTGGCATTGACAGGATGAGGGTGAGGGTGAGGGTAGGGGACTCAGAGTAAGAATCTGGACCTGCACATGAAGTGAACTGCAGTAATGTCGAGGTAATGCACAACCATTTCTGCCTGTGTTACCTTCTTCACTTTCTCTTTATTACCCATGCAGCTGTCTTTGGTTTTGTACTAGACACCTTTGCCTCACCTTCACATCCTCTCCAGCATTCCCTCTGCATATTTCTCCTCTACTTTAGTACGGATATTAGCCGTGTGAGCCAACTTCAACATCGTGCCCTGTGACATCCTTCCAGATGATACCATCAACTCCTGTGGCTCCACCTGGATGGCCCATAAGTATCTCAGACTTCACATGCGCCCCACGTATGCTTTGTCTCCAACTGTGAGGTTGTGGTCCGTCATTCCTCCTTTCTTGGCCTCTTGGCCTCTTTTTGTTTTTGTCGGGGGTGATGCACCACACAGCTCGTGGGATCTTAGTTCCCCAACCAGGGATCGGACCTGGGCCCTCAGCAGTGAAAGCGCAGAGTCCTGACCACTGGACTGCCAGAGAATTCCCAGCCTCTTGGCCTCTTGATTTTTTCCCTTGGAGTCCACCCTCATCTCCCAGCTCAAGCGTGTGGGCACACACAGAAGACCAGCAGATTCGTCCTCTGCCAGGGTGTCTACCCTCATTCAGACCTCTTCTATTATGGGACCTTGTCACAGATGTCTGGCCATTCCCCCATACCTTAGCCTCTCCCTGCTTTAGTTGGCCTCAGTGATATTACCAGAGTCTCTGTGTCAAATCCAGTCAGGCTGTTACTTCAGAGCCACAGCTGGTTCTTGGTGTGTGTTCAGACTCCACAGCATGGCCTCATAAGCAGGTTTTTCCCAGCACTCTCCTCACACCTTATCCTGGGACTACAGGCATTCTAGCACCCACCTTCAAAGAGGCTATATTCTTTTATGCCTCTAAGCCTCTTTTGCCTTTGCCCATGCTGTGTCTCCACCCAACGCTCACCTTCTGGAAAACCCCAACTCTTCTTCCCAGTCCAGATGTGATCATCTCTTGTGAAGCTTTTTGTTCCCCAGCCCACCCCCAAGCCTGGTGCTGTGTGCTCCATGATGCTGCTGACTACCTGGATGGCGTTTCAATTCTCTGCTGCTCTGTTTCCCAGTCAGTAGGGCTCATTATGCGCAGAGAGAAAGCTTGGGTTGTCTCTTTGAGCCCCAGGCTCTCCCTGACTTTTCATATGCCAGGAGCTCAGGGAAGGTACATGGAGGGCAGACCATCAGAAGTCTGGCTGCCCTTCTTTAAAAAGCCATTATGTTATGTAGGAAATGTGTGGGGTGGCAGAGTGGGGTACCCTGGTGGGGTGCCAATGGGTGGGGTGCCAATGGGTGATGCCAGTGGGTGATGGCAGGGTGAGGTATCCATTGGGTGATGGTGGATTGCATAGCTGAGGGGCTGGGGGTGTCAGTGGGTAACAGTGGGGTTGGGCATTCATGGGTTATGGTGGAGACATCTGTGGGTAAAATGGGGGTAGGTTGGGTTGGTCATGCATAGAGAACATGGGAGGTTCCTGAGAGACTGCCCCCTGCTTTCTTCTGAAGCTGAGCCTGGTTTGTCTGAGTGAGGAGTGTGGCTGCACGGCTGAGTATAGAGATCCTCCTGACACATTTTTTTGTCCTTCCAGGTTGTTTTTTGTGGGCTCCCGTGAGGGCCACCTCCCGGACCTTCTCTCCATGATCCACGTTGAGCGTTTTACACCCATCCCTGCTTTATTGTTCAATGTAAGCTGTGCTGGGGAGTGTGGGGATTGGACGTTATCTGTGTGGTACTCCTGCCAACTTTATGAGAAGACTGTTTGAGGGGAGGTGTACTAGCTTCTTGGGATACTTCCTGAGCCTCTCAGTGTTTCTTCCTTTTTCTTACAATTTTTTAAAAATATAAAAGTAAAACATAGTTATATTAGGGAAGGCAAATACTACAAAAGAATGTAAAAGTGAATTAGTAAGATTTATCTATCTTTTGTCAGTGGCTTCCTTTTTTCCTCCTCCTTCTAGCTCCTCTTTTTTTTAAAATCATATTTAGAAAAGCCAGGCCAGTTTGTACACTAGCTACCTAGGGGCCTCTGTTCATATCATAGGCATCATAGATTTATATATAGTAGATAGCATTAAAGTGTTTTATTTCAACAAAACCAGTAAATTATTAAGTATTCTGACAGATTCTGACAGATGGAAGGAGTCCTGAAGGACTGTCATTTTCTAATTTGCACTAAGGTATTATTAGGTGTAAAAGCTAACAGGGACCCTGAGGAAGGCCTTACTCCAAGATTTGAAAAATAGTTCATTTCCTTGTCATTTAGTTCTTTCCTTTATGGTTTCATTACTTAATGTTTTGGATTCATCTGGAATTTATATTTTGGTGAATGGAGTGAGGTAGGCAGGCATTCACTTAATTTTTTTCTCAAATGGCTAGCCAACTGTATACATATCATTTATTGAATAATTTACTTTTCCGCATTTTTCAAATTTTTATCATATAAAAATAGCTAATTTTTAGAGTGCTTCTTATGTGCCAAGTACCGTGATTTGCCTCTTAAATGTACAATCATCTCAACTCATCTTTCCTCATCCTTGCATCGGCACCAAGCTTCCTTATTTAGCTTTATACTGAATATTTGAGAACTAAAGAGGGGCTGAGGGTACTTCTTCATTCCCCTCTCCCCCCTGGAATTTTCATCGCAATTCTCACCTGTTTATTTGTCTTGATGAACTTTTGTATCATTTTATCAAAATAACAAAATATCCTCTCAATATATTGATTGGGATAGCACTGAATTTATAAATTTAGGGCAATCTGACATTGTGTCTTGTAAATTAATCACCTTCTACCCCACTTTTCTCCTCTTAATATAGGGTCTCCTTTCTCTCTCTAGAATGGGCTCTTCTTGTTTTAAATCCTTTGTTGATAATTTGGGTGAAAAGACAGGTAGGGGGAACTCCATATTCTTGAAGTTAAAGCAAATCTACCTGTATCTCCTGCATCGGCAGGCGGACTCTCAACCACTGTGCCGCCAGGGAAGCCCTCCCGGTACCACTTATTGAAGAGACTGTCTTTTCTCCATTGTATATCCTTGCCTCCTTTGTCATAGATTAGTTGACCATAGGTGCGTGGGTTTATCTCTGGGCTTTCTATCCTGTTCCATTGATCTATATTTCTGGTTTTGTGCCAGTACTATATTGTCTTGATTACTATAGCTTTGTAGTATAGTCTGAAGTCAGGGAGTCTTATTCCTCCAGCTCCATTTTTTTCCCTCAAGACTGCTTTGGCTGTTAAAGCAAATCTAACCTTGTCCCAGGACTCTAGTCCCTGACTCCTGTCTTCTAGAACTCTTTTGTTCCAGAGGACAAATCCTGTCATACTTTTTCCCAGGGGGATGGTTCCATTTTGCTAATCTGCATTTCTAAGGCTCCAGGACAGCGAGATAGTTCTGAAGACATTTCCTCCACTTGTATGCCAAGTAGTTGGGACCCACGTATAACAGTCTCCAGAGGGCACACAGTGTGATTCATGTTGAGGTTGGTGCATTGCAGTGAGGAGGGCCTCACTGTCTGCCGTCAGAAGGGGAACTTAGTCTGGCTTGTTACTGAAGTGCTTGCAAAAAGAAGGGATGCATTGAGTGCAGGAAGGGCCCCCAAAAGAAGAAGGAGAGAAGGCCATTGTGAAGAATGGACCTATCTGATGCCAAGGGATCACTGAAAAGACCTGGAGGTAATCTGGTGAAGCTAAGTCAGCAGTCAGCAGATCTGGTGCTGACTGCTTGACGGTGGCGTCTCCTGGGTGGCTTGGTGGTGACAGTGCCCACTTCTCCCCAACCTCTCCCCCTCCAGTGCACCATGACACTCATCTACCTCACTGTGGAGGATGTCTTCCTGCTCATCAACTACTTCAGCTTCAGCTACTGGTTCTTTGTGGGCCTGTCTGTCGCTGGACAGCTCTACCTTCGCTGGAAGGAGCCCGAGCGGCCCCGGCCTCTCAAGGTCAGTGGCTCTAGGCTAGGAGGGGTGGGCCATCTCCCCAAGGTGACTTCTTCCCCATACCCCATTCTCCTGTTCCCTCATCCTACTTTATCTAATATCTCACCTCCCTTCATTTCAGCTGAGCCTGTTTTTTCCCATCGTGTTCTGCGTATGCTCCTTGTTTCTGGTGGTTGTGCCCCTCTTCAGTGACACCATCAATTCCCTCATTGGCATCGGGATTGCCCTCTCTGGGGTCCCCATCTACTTCCTGGGTGTTTATCTGCCAGAGTCCCGGAGACCACTCGTTATTCGGAATGTCCTTGGTGAGCTTCTCTTTGCCTATCACACACTGGCCTTGTGTGTGTGTGTGTATACAAAGACGCATGCACAGGTGGGTGTGGTGGCTAACAGCTTCCACATACTAGTGATATGCTGGAAGCCTGGCCGCCCCTTTTGGTCTTGACATGATCACTTTAATTCCAACTTTAGACTCGTATTTTGGGGTTAAAACACTCCCTCCTGAAAGTTCAGTCCATATAGCAAGACAAGGCGTCATGCATCAGACTCTCTGGTGGGGCATGGGATGGAGGTCAGTGAGGCTTGCTGGGGGTGAGCTTGGTACAGGGTACCCAGGGGACAGGTGGGGAGGGAACCACATGCTTTCAGTCAGCCTGTGGTGTTCAGACTGGGGCTGTGGCTAAATGTCAGTTTGCTAAATTCTATTCTCTATTTTCATTTAGCTGCTATCACCAAAGTCACCCAGAACCTTTGCTTTTGCGTCCTGACTGAGCTAGATGTAGCTGAAGAGAGACAGGTTGAGAGGAAAACTGAGTAGAGGCCAGAGGTGATATCCCCTGAGGCCTGGAATGCCGCTACCTGTGGCCACAGCCACCGAAGTCCAGATGACAAGACTGTGTGGACCCAACTCTCTTATACTCAAGGAGGGCTGTTGGCCCACATTATGTAAGGGGGCTCAGGGCTGATGGCCTGCTCAGGTGGTCACTCTCATCGGTAAGCTATGGGTCTCAGGGTCTGGGGCCAGCCCGAAGGTGGGGACTTCAGAGGGTGGTGGTGGCAGAGGGCTCGGGGAATAGGGGAATGGTTGCTTAGTTTTGTTCCTGGTGAGTAGGTGCAGCCCTTGCAAACACTTACTTGGTGAGCTGCATTGGGGGAAGAGGGAGTGCTAGGTTAATAGCTGTGGCTGGTGGTTTCTGAATTTATTTGAGGTTTGAACCAGGAGTTTCTACAAAGGGGCTGCTCTATGGGAAGTTTTCCTCTGACCAGGTCCAAGCATCTGACATTAGAGGCCTGAAATGCTACCTTTCTTCCTCTGGCTCAAAATCCTTCCCTGGTAAAAGAGTTGTATTCTATTATTTATTGATATTATTTAATCCAGGACACCAGTTCTAGCAAAGCATTGGTGTTCATTAATCTACAGGATGCAGTAGGCTGAATGTGTTTAAAAATTCAAAGTATCCCAAAGCAAGTCCCTCTGACCTTAGACGTGTCTATGTGGTGGTGGTGGGTCAGACTCTGACCACAGATTGTTTTGCTCGGTTTTAGTACAGTCTTCTGTTGAGTCTTACCTGCAGAGGTGAACTTTAAAGATTTTTTACTCATGTACCAGTTACACTTCAGTATACAGATAGCTCACATGTTACAAGCACCTGGCTCAAGTTCCACAAGGACAGGTGAACAAATTCATGAGTCAGAGGTCTGGTAATATTGCTATTTTGAAAGATAATCCTTTATTTTACTTGAGACCTTAGGTCTTTGTTCTAGTTGACAAAAAGCAAATCCCTGGGTTTCTGGTATGAACTCTAAAAGGGGAGAAACTGTCCTAGGATTCAGGTGAATCACTTGAATTCTTTTAGCTGTCAATGGTTTAGAGAACATCTCCTGGACCCAAACTGACAAGTAGCTTGTTCCTCTCTGTAAGGGCCGGTATGAGGGGCTGCTGTGCAGGCCCATGCAAGCCCATCTTGGTGCTAGAAGTGGTCATTTTTCTGAAAACCTCACACCAGGCTGCATCCTCCTCCTCTTCTGTCCCTGACACCAGGCTTGTTTTACACTGAGCCACCTTGGTGTGGATCATCGGGATAATGCACTCATCTCCTGCCTGCCTCCCCTTGCCTGAGGTCTGGTGGGGCTGCAGTCTCAGGAAGAGCTTGGTTCTTTGGAGACTTCTATTTTCTCTGTGGAGATCAGTGAAGACTCTGGAAATAAAGCTGCTTCAACCTCCATCAGTAGATTCATGATCGGAAGCAACTAATTCTGGTGCTCAGGCTGTGCTTTAGCACTCAGGTCTGGCCAAAGGGGTAGGTTTGCCTTAATGGATGTTCCTTCATGGGCCACATGGCTGCACTGGATTGGACAACTGTCCTGTGATGCTTCTAGACACTGTCATCCTGGACCCAGAAGAACCTGCTGGCTTGGTATGCCCCATGGGCTTCTTGTCCTTAGGTTTTGAAATTGGTCAATGATAAAGACAGGAACTATGAGGCAATCTACCTTTCTGACCATTCTTCTCCACCAAACCGGCCCCAGTTGCAGACGAGGGGCTAACCTTGGTCACACTTGCTCAATAAAGGCAATTTAGGGGAGTATGCTCACAGCTGCCTTTGGTTCAGGGTATGCATGCATCTGTGAGAACATGGGAGTACATTCCTACTGTCATGGGTTGGGGATTTGCCTGACAACAGGGAGTCTTGTGCAAAGGCTGACTTGCCCGGACTGTGTAAACATGACTCCTGTCTGACCCAATCTGGCACCTATCCCAGGGATCCTCTGGAGCTAATTCTTCAAGTAGACTACACTTGTCTTTGAAGGATCCCTGACCCAGGCTTTAGTTTTCTCTATTGAAGTAAATGACCAGCTGATCTCGGGAACTTGTTGCCTCCCAGTGGCTCCAGGGGGAAGCAAGGCCCTCACACTCCAGGTGTCCTAGTACTTGCTTAGTGAACCCTGTCACCCTCCTCTCATTACTGGATGGTGACCGCATTCTTCCCCTCTGTGCTGGATACAGGCTTCTCCCAGGAAGCCTTCTGAGGGAGGGATGCCAGAGACTCCTTACAGCACTCAAGCTTCCTAGTGAAATTAATTTCTGCGAGGTCTTTGTTGTTTATCTCCTTCAATCCTTCTCCTGGTGTGCTAATCCCTTTTGCAGTGGGTACAGTTTGTGAAGCTGTCAGCCCTTTAATGTTGGCAAACTGTAAATGAGTACAGAAACAGCAGTGAGCACGTTATAATGGCAGAGTGGTTTTCAATCCTTTGTTTCTATGCTTACAGGAGACTGAGACGACTAGTATTAGATCTGTAAGTTGCTGCCTGTTACTGCAGCACTGAATTGCACCTTAGTGGATAGTTAGGTTGGGAAACCAAGTCTGTTTGTTGGTTTTATAACTGCAATAGTAGGGCCTGAGTATACACACATGGAAATTAATCACTTTGGGAGGTTTAACAACTTGTAGATAAGAAGATAAAGATGTACAAAAAATATAAAGTGAAATGGGCGCAGGTAGGATAGAAAAGTAGAGATGCTTATGGAATCTTAGAATTGGCAGGAAGAAGACATTTCCTTGTGTAATTTATCTTCCCATGTGATAATAAGTCTGTGCCACAGGGCAAGAGGGCACACCTTGAATCAAAGTTTCTGTATATTGTTTCCCTAGACCTGTGCAGTCCAGTATGGTAGCTACTAGCTACATGTAGCTAGTTAAGTTAAATAAAATTTAAAAATTCAGTTGCACTAATCACATTTCAAGTGCTCAACAGCCATATGTGGCTAATGGCTACTATTGCACAGTGCAGATATAGAACCTATTCGTCACTGCAGAATAAATGCTAACTCAGTCAGAGTTAAGGCATTTGTGGTTTGGAAAGGAATAGGGAAAGAGAGTGTGCTTACAAGAGATACCAGTTTTGGTAAAAAAAAATTGGTCCTGTTGACTGTAGTTTGTTTTTGGTGAGTGCTGTGTCTAGTTAAACATTTCTCAATGGAAAGCCAAGTTTAGGATGTGCTTTGCTTTTCCTCACTTGCCTTAAGTTCTTAGTGTCTGAAACTTCTCACCAACCCCTCCCCCTTTTTGGTGGGGGGGTAAAGGGATCAGGGACTATGGTGGGAAAGCATATAAGATAGTCAGATTTAAAAAGTTTTAAAGGAATTACTTGCTCTCTTGTTCAAAGTTAGTTTTTATTAAAGAGATTCATACATACCCTGTTCCTTGGCACCACTGCCAGAGGAAACTAGCAATCTTTACAGCCATTATCAGAGTCAGGAAGCAGGGAGGTAGAGATAGCTTTTAACTAAAACCTCTCATGGCTCAGGCAGATTCTACTTTCTTTCCTAATGGCCATTACTATCCAGTCTGTGCCGCTACAAGGGACCCACTGCAGCCCTTCTAGAGTCTATCAAAAGAAACAGCCTTTTACTGGAGGCAGGTGGCCTGGGAAAGCCCAGTCTTAGTGCTGACAAAACGGGAGACTCTCTTCCCCTTAATTGGCTTTGGCATAGGAGGAGAATGGGAATGCAGGTAAAATGTCTGGGCCAGGAAGCTTCACTTTCACAGCATCTCTCCCGCCCCCAGACTCTAAGGTCAGTTTTGATTGAGACAAAGGGGGGGCCCTACAGATAGTAGAAAAGATGGACTCCCTTAGTGCAAGTTTTCACCATGGTGGAATGGTGCTGTTGGATATGCTTTTTCCTTCCATGTGTTAAGCTAGGAAACCCGAGAGGATGTTAACTAGTGTGGCTGACACTGCAGTCACAGAACCCTCAGGGGCTTGTGGTAGAACCTCATGGATATCACAGGATCATTAGTCTGAATCCAGGTCATGGGGGCTGTCATAGCCAAATTCCTTCTGCACATCCAAAGGGTATTTGCTCCACATCTGTGGTCCTCTGTTGTCTCCTTCTTCTTCACTGAGGCTGTTGTAATCATCAGAGACTAGAATGAGATAACAGGAATGGGCTCTAATTGTATGGTTTTCTAAATGACCACAAAAGCCCCTTCCCTTCTCAAAAAAGTCTGTTTTGTTTCCTATTATAAAATACTTGTTCAATAAAGAGAATATAGAACAATTTTTTAAAAAGCAATAAACTTCTTACCAAGTAAACCAAGTCCTATAACATTGGAGTGCTTTGTCGTTTTCCCCCTCAGTATTTTTTTGTTGTTATAATAGTTGTAGTCATGTTGCAAATATAATTTTGTTCCTTGCCACTTCCCCAATAGAATATCCCATAGCTTGATTAACTGTTCCTCTATCATCAAACACCAAGAAAGTCAAAGACTGTGGTACCAAAGCATCCTTCCTTCCTCTTCCCCCAAGTACCATGTCTGTGTTGTTGCACAGGTAAATGCAACAGTTCTTTGGTTTGTGAAAACCCTGGGCCCACTCCTACTGGCAGACCTCTCCAGCACTCTATTCAAAGTAGGAGGGAAAGGGACCATTGCTAGGCAATGAAAGAACTAAGGATCTGAACCCAGGCCTAACTGACATTATACCTCCAGCAGCCCCCCTGGGAACACTGGTCCTTGCATGTCCTACAGCTCCACCAGCTTGTGGTCAAGCTGGTGGAGCTCCAAGGGCAGAGAAGGAAAACCAGCTAAGATACACCTGTCAACCTTGCTCACACCTCAGTCCCAGATCCCATCAGTCCCTCCTCAACCAGGGCTGCTACCACCTACCTCTGGAATCTTCATCTCCGTTACTGTTCTCCTCCTCTGGGTACTCATTGCGCCAATTATTCTCACTGTTCTCATCATCTTCATCTTCATAAATGTCCTCTGGTTGTTGGTCATCATTCACCTGCACATCTCAACATAAACATGAGTATAAGTCAAAACCTCTACAGTTATGCTCTGGGGGAAGCTATCAGCAGACTAACTTGGAGAGATGTCATTTAAGGGTGATGTGTGAAAAAGAGAAAACATAGGTGTTAGTTTGCTAGAGGCTGTAGTAACCTCAGGCTATGAAAGGGAGACAGTAGCCCTACTCTACTCAGAGTCCAGTTCCAGGAACCACATTTCCCAGTTGGATGATCTGACTCTACCAGAAGGGAACGCAGCAGGGTGCGGAGGAGAGACAGCTCTGAGCAGGTGATGGCAGTGATCTTCAAACTGCTGAAGGCCAGCCAGGTAGGAGAGGGATTATATGGATTACAGGTGATGCCAAAGGTTAGAGCCAAAACCCAAGTGTGAAATGCAGAAAGGAGGGGGTACCAAGGTGTGAGACTAGTTATAGTGCAGGTGTGGGATAGGGTGCTTCTCTCATAATAAGAGGATGAGAGGTAGACCTTAACTTTTCTCATTAATAATTTTAGAATTTAATAACGTCAGGATGTTAGCTTTCTTAATCCAAGGTTTTTCACCCTTTAAGATACAATTAAAAAAAAAAAGCTTTTGTTTCCATAGGTCCCTTACACAAAATGGCTAAGTATTTCCATATAGCCTATGCACATTCTCTCATATACTTTATTCTTTTAAATTAATTTTTATTGGAGTATAGTTGCTTTACTCCTCTCACATACTTTAAATCATCTCTAGATTACCTGTAATACCTAATACAATGCAAATACTATGTAAATAGTTGCCAATGTGCAGCAAATTCAAATTTTGCCTTTTGTAACTTTCTGGAATTTCCCCCACCGGAATATTTTTGATCTGTGGTTGGTTGAATTTGGGGATGCAGAGCCCACAGAACCTGCAAATTAAACAGGGCCAACTGCATAAACAAGACTATGTTGCAAACCTTGTAAGAGACTCATTAAGAGCAAAAATTATCAATGTAGACTGTCTTTCCCAAAATTCCTGCACTAAACCCAGGTTTCTAAAAGGCATTTAGCATAATTTTTTCCTTTTAAGCAAGGATAAGAAGAACTAAGAACAATGGCAATCAGGAGTAGAACCTAGGGAGGCAAAGCATGTGACTAGAAAATGAACTGAGGCTGCCTCATGCCCCCTGCCTCATGGGCCCCCTTACCAACTCCCACTCTTGGCTATAGGGCTGCACAGAGAGGATGTTCTCAATCCATCCTGGAGTGGCCATGTCCAAATAGTAAATGTCATACACATAGTTGTCCTTCTGTTCCTCCTGGTACCCAACTCTTGGTCCATCTTCAGATACAGTCAACCGCTCACGGATCAACTCTACAGAATTGCAGAGGATCACATCTGGGTCAGATGTCTGTAAAGAGAACAGCAGATGATACATGCATAACTTAAAACATGGATGTCCCAAGAGGAGGAACCTAAGACCTCGGTGAAGGAAGCCTCCCTGCAGTTCTCTATGTTGAATTCAAGATTCTTATCCCCATGGCCTACTAGTCTCTTCTCAGTTTAGTACTTTTTTTAAGATAGAAGCTTACAAGATAGCTTCTTGCTCTTTTGTGCTTGGCTGACATAAGAGCACACGGGAAGACTGGCCTGAGGAAGGGGAGAGCCAGCAGAGCTGGCTAGTCTTGCCCCCAGGCTCTGCTTCTACAGAGCTCCTTTGGTATGATGTTCTCCCCTTGGAGATCCACAGGCTGACAGCAGCACCGCTATGGTTGACCCCCAAATGGGTCTGCATTTTGTGCGGCCTCCTATAGGGGCCTAAGGGCGATTCCTGGACCCTGGTGACTACCACCAGCCATCACCCACCACTTGGCTTGCTCACCCTGACATCCTGCTTTTAATCACAAATGAGGAGTGGCCTCCCCTATAATCCTTTTTCTGTATTTTTTTTTTGCGGTATGCGGGCCTCTCACTGTTGTGGCCTCTCCCGTTGCGGAACACAGGCTCCGGACGCACAGGCTCAGCGGCCATGGCTCACGGGCCCAGCCGCTCCGCAGCATGTGGGATCCTCCCAGACCGGGGCACGAACCTGAGTCCCCTGCACCGGCAGGCGGACTCTCAACCACTGCGCCTCCAGGGAAGCCCTATAATCCTTTTTCTGATAGTTTGAGATGGATTGTCCCAGAATAGAACTTGCCCAGGTAAGATGTGCTCCAGTGGCAAGAGGCTGTGTTGTCTAGGGTAGCACAGGTCACTTTGGAAACCATAGGGACATACTGCCAGTCACTCTCGACAGGTTCGTCACGGGAAGCTCTGCAGCTCAAACCAGACACCATACAGGGGGAAGAGGGGGGTGTCCCATGGCCAGGGCAGATAAAGGGAGACCAATGTTCTCATCATTTACAGGCTACAGGGAATTCTTTCTTGCTCCAAAGTCAAAATGAACTAGAGATGTCAGTTTTTGTGCAGACTCTTGACCAACCTCAAAGCTGCTCACAAGAAAACTTCTGGTTCCAACTCACAAGCCCCCAGCCTTCAGTTCAACAAATTATGCAGCCATTAAAATATTTACAAAAACTAGCAATACAGGGACTTCCCTGGTGGCACAGCGGTTAAGAATCCGCCTGCCAACGTAGGGGACATGGGTTCGAGCCCTGGTCTGGGAAGATCCCACATGCCGCGGAGCAACTAAGCCCGTGTGCCACAACTACTGAGCCTGCACTCTAGAGCCTGCGAGCCACAACTACTGAAGCCCGCACGCCTAGAGCTCCACAATAAGAGAAGGCACCGCAATGAGAAGCCTGTGCACCACAAGGAAGAGTAGCCACCGCTCGCTGCAACTAGAGAAAGCCCACGTGCAGCAACGAAGACCCAACGCAGCCAAAAACAAAAAATCTCTTTAGATTTTTGGACGGCTTTAGAATCCAAACAATAAAAATAGTTTTAAAATACTAGGCTCCAATCTATTTTTAGGATGCCTGATATTACTGTAAAGCCCTGTTGTTTTCCCAAAGGCTTGCATCAATTTTAAGCACAACAGTCGTACAATTTTAATCACAGCCTTGCCAGCAGAGCTACCGGCAACCCTTTTCCTGATAGTCTAGTAGGCATAAAACCTCAAGTTTGCTTTCAGTTTAAATTTATGTTCTTTAATAATTATTCTGCACAAACATTTTTGATGTGTTTACAGTTTGTATTGCATTGTTTGGAAAATCTGTGTTTATATCCTTCCTAACTTATCTACTAGGTTTTCTTATATGATTTAATGAGCTATTTAATTGACTCGATTCCACTGAACATTGGTTTGCTTTTAAAAATGTGTAACTCATGATGCAGTTGGAATTAGTTTTGGTAAAAGAGGTGGCTATGGACATCATGCCCAAATTGTTATCCACGTATACTAGGAATGTGATTAAATATCTTTTGCTTGATATATTTTGAATAAAAATTTCATTTTTAAAAAAAACATTTATTTTTTATTTTTGGCTGTGTTGGGTCTTCGTTGCTGCGTGCAGGCTTTCTCTAGTTGCGGCGAGTGGAGGCTACTCTTTGTTGGGGTGTGCGGGCTTCTCGTTGCGGTGGCTTCTCTTGTTGCAGAGTACAGGCTCTAGGTGCGCAGGCTTCAGTAGTTGCAGCACATGGGCTCAGTAGTTGTGGCGCACAGGCTTAGTTGCCCCGTGGCATTTGGGATCTTCCCGGACCAGGGTTTGAACCTGTGTCCCCAGCATTGCGCACTGGCAGGCGGATTCTTAACCACTGCGCCACCAGGGAAGCCCAAGATTTCATTTTTTAAACTTCAGAAACTTAAAAGGAGATCTGAAAAATGTTTATCAAGAGGGGGCATACCTTAGATTGAGAATTTTCTATTTCTTTGGTCTTACTGCATGTAGTTGACTTTGCTTTCTGTTTTTTTTGCGGTACGCGGGCCTCTCACTGTTGTGGCCTCTCCCGTTGCGGAGCACAGGCTCCAGACACGCAGGCTCAGCGGGCCCAGCCGCTCCGCGACATGTGGGATCTTCCCAGACCGGGGCACGAACCCGTGTCCCCTGCATCGGCAGGCGGACTCTCAACCACTCCGCCACCAGGGAAGCCCGTGACTTTGCTTTTTGGAAGTAAGGTACAAAACTAACTTAGAAAATGTAATTAGTAGAAAGTAACACTGGGGGCTTCCCTGGTGGCACAGTGGTTGAGAATCCACCTGCCAATGCAGGGGAGAGGGGTTCAATCCCTGGTCCAGGAAGATCCCACATGCCGCGGAACAACTAAGCCCGTGAACCACAACTACTGAGCCTGAGCTCTAGACCCTGCGAGCCACAACTACTGAAGCCTGCGCGCCTAGAGCCCGTGCTCTGCAACAAGAGAAGCCACTGCAATGAGAAGCCTGCACACCGCAACGAAGAGTAGACCCCACTTGCCTCAACTAGAGAAAGCCCACGCACAGCAACGAAGACCCAACAGAGCCAAAGATAAACATAAAAAAAAAGTTAACACTGAATTAAATGTGAGAAGACTTGCATTCTAATCCAAAATCTGCCTCAAGCTTGGTATGCTACCCAGACCTGGTCCTTTAACCTCCCTTTGATGAGTTTTTCCATCTGCTTTAGGATTCTTTACCTTGGTCAGAATCCTCCAGTGATTCCCCATCTCTGGGTGAAAGGCAATGTATCCTTGCAACTACCTAGTTGAAAGGGTTTAGCCGGTATCCTCTCCCCAAATTCCTTACTATCTTCTCCCATCCCCCTGGGCTCCATGCACAATGACCTTGCAAACACCAGACAAATTCAGCTTCAGGGTCTTTGCACTTAGAGGTCCTCAGTGTGGAATCCCTCTGCCCAAGATATCCGCAGTGCCTTGCCATTCAAGTCTTTACTCAAAAGTCATTTTCTCGGTGAAAATGACACTGAAATGGGAGCACGCTCCCCCCGCCTCCAATAGCCCATTTCACCATCTGACATTGAATTTGTTTGATGTTTCTCTCCTCTACCTGAATGTTAGGTCCTCACTGCTGTATCCACAGAACCTAAGAACCATGCCTGGCACATAGTGGGCGCTGAGTAAATACTTGTTGAATGGATAATCTAACCTGTAAAACGTGTCCATCAAGCTGGATGGATCATCCATCTCTAAAGTGAAGCCATGTGTACCCTCCTTAACTGTGTGCTAATTTTGCGTACTCTCTGTCCCGAGAAGCCCAGAGCTCGACTCCCGGCGTGTACTCACTTTGCAGGAGATCGCGGCGGCCTCTGGGTCTCCTTCCTCGTGGACCAGGTCCAACAGCTGGAAGCCTGCGTCCTCGGCGGCTTCTGGGCTTCCCGGCGCGTCCTCGGACCCCAAGCCGCCCGAAGGAATTCCCGAGGATCGGCGGCTAGAGACTACCCTGTAGCGGCCGTTCTGCTGGATCTCCCGAGCCGACGCACGGAGATGACGGCGGATACGCTGCTGGCTGCCCTGGGACGGGCGCAGGGCGGCTCGCACGAGCGGCTGTACTGGCTCCTCCTGCGGGGAGTGGGGAGGGGGAAAAAGCGGGGGTGTGGGGCGGCATAAGCAGGGGTTCGTGAAAGGGTTAGGGAAAATGATGCGCCCCAGCTGCGCCCTAAGATCCCTTTCACACTGGCTCCCTCCCGGCCCTATACCTGGGAGCGCACGGTGGCCACCAACTGGAAGACATTATTTTCTGCTGCTCTCTCCAGATCCTCCGGAGGTGTCTTGTGGGCTCCCGACTCAACTGCGCTGGAGCAGAGGCGTTTACAAGCAAGGACAAGTGCCTCAGCGGGCTCCGCACTGCGTTTCCGCTTCACGCGGAGTACCGCTGTCATGCCGGCCTCCATAGCAGCTATCGTGGAGCACTATGGGAATGCGCGGGGTGCGACGGAAGAGCTTTCCAGTTCTGCTTCCGGGCCCCACCCCCGGCCCGCTCAGCGGGCCTAGGGAAGTCCCGCCTTTGCACGCCTGCCGCGGCAAGATGGCGGTGGCGGTGGAAGTGAGTGGCGAGGTTCTCACGGCCGGTGAGGCGCCGGGCTGGTTGGGAAGGTGGGGTCGCGGTTGAAGGGTCGGGTGCAGCTAGCATCCTGTGCTCAGCACAAGGCTTCGGCGGAGGAATGTGGCATGGTCGTACTCGGACACTGGGGTACGCATCTCTTCGGGACGCTGGAGGAACTTTCTAGAATCCGTATGGGACTGCCCAGAGCTCCCGGGCCGGCGGTAGTGCGGGGTTCTAGGCGGTCCCTGGCTCTGCCATCCAGTCGGGTCATTGCTTCTAGCTGGGCCTGTGACTGAGCACCTCCGCCGGGACCTGGGTCATAGTACTTGGTGCCTCCCTTCAGCGATAGAGACCCGCGTCGCAATCTTAACGGAGATTCAGCCATCGCGCCCCGACTGGGCCACGGTTCCCTGGCTCACTGGTATTTCCCAGTCACAGTATTCTCAGTAGTTGGAAACCAGTCTATCTACCACACACTGGCCAGAACGGCCCTGTAAAAGCGTACATCCAACGTAGATATTCTTTTGCTTAAAACCCTTGAGTGGCTCCCAGTGCATTTAGAACCAAGTCCAAACACCTTTCTGCAGCCGACATTGCAGAAGCCCACTCCTAGTCGCCCATCATTTCTTCTGCTCAGAGTGCTTCAGTCACTCAGGCTTTTGTCACTCTGCACCTAGTTCTTTACATCTTAGGACCTTTTCTTGGAAAAGTTGGGGTAAGGATTCCTGAAGTATGAGCATTGCACTTTCACAGCTTTTAACCTGGTTATTCTGTAGGCCTCAACTTAGATGCTCTTTTCCTCAGAGAGTCTTTCCATAACTTTGTTATTCTCTTTCATAGTGTCCTGTATATTTCCTTTCTTGCCCTCAGGTAGTCTTTAATCCTATATTTATATTTACTCTCTTTCCCCCATTAGGGTCTGTAAATTCTTGGAGGACAAGGACCTCTTCTGTATTGTTTATGATAGTTCTCTAGTCCTAATACAGTGCCTGGCATACAGAAGGTGCCTAGTAAATTTTGAATAAATGAACCAGACGTCTGCTCTGAAATCTGACTAGTAAAGCAGTTAGGGCTTGGCATGGTGATTTCCATTAACCCTGTGAGTTCACAGCTCTTGTAGAATGAGGAGGAGGTTAGAGTATCCTGAGTCTGGAGTATGGGCTCCTTCTTGGAGAGGACAAGTCCTAATAATACGAAGAGATTCATCCATAGAAGATGTTTAGTGTTCACCCAGAGAGGTTACAGGACATGGTTCCTGTCCTCAAGCATTTATTTAGACTTATATGAAACCAGTGACTTCTCTACAGATCTGAAAAGACACTGTGGTCCTAGTTACAGCCTCTGCAACATCACAGGTGAAAAGGGAATTCCATAAATTACAGTTCTTTACTCCACCTTTAAGTGACTTTATGGTTGATTCCACATGGACCACAGGATAAGGGTTTCAGGACTCTTCACAACATGGACCCCACCAACATGTTTGACCCCTTGTTCAGCTAAACGGATTAGTTCACTGTGCATGATTGTCTAAGCCTTTCTAATCTGGTGAAGTGCTTTTTCCCTCTTCTCACCCACCTAAATCCTACCCATCTTTTAAACTTTTGTCTACTACAGCATTTGTTGGACACGGTTATCTAAAGCATATTACAAATTACGGTAGTTCTAGATAC
Organism: Neophocaena asiaeorientalis asiaeorientalis; assembly: GCF_003031525.2. Classification (NCBI taxonomy): domain Eukaryota; kingdom Metazoa; phylum Chordata; class Mammalia; order Artiodactyla; family Phocoenidae; genus Neophocaena; species Neophocaena asiaeorientalis. Next base: position 661,468 of record NW_020172445.1, on the reverse strand, counting down.
TCTGTCTTTTAATAATAAGCATTAGCAGAGATGTGCAGAGTTGATTGTAGCAGCGCTTTTCAAACTGTAGGTTGCAACCCTTTGGTGAGTTATTAAATCAATTTAGTGGATCGTGACCAGCATAAAAAATAAAAATTGCATACAGTGGACTGTATCAGAGGGTTTTGCCTACAGGAAGACTAGGTTTTGTTTCGTGAAACTTTACGTGTGTGTGTATGTTGTGTCTCAGGGTAAAGCATATTTCTTACTGGAGTTGTCAGAAAGCTTGAGAGCTACTAAATTAGAGATTAGACATGCTGAAGTAGAGTTAGAGGTAGAGTTTTACTGAAGGACAAATTGACTACTTTGAGCCAGTCCAGTGACTGCCTGAGTCTTTTCAGAAAAGATTGTTCTCCATCCTCTAGTATAAGAATTCAGTGTTTGCTTAGTTTAGATAACTTCAAAAGAACGTAACTCTTGGCAGTAAAATGCCTTAGGAATGTTTAGGGTCCTGTGGAGTAGGCATTCTTTCTAAGGTTTCCTGATGATGGATCAGTGTTTATCAAGAAATGAAGGGGAGTGTGGAACACTTGCTGTTTTCTGAATGGTAAGAGGGAGGGCACTATGAGAGGCCATATCTGCTGAGAAGCACTTTCAGACTTTAAGCTTTGGTGTTTATCTCTCAGAAATAGATACCTTTGGAGAAACAGGCCATATAAGATATGCATCTGGTGACATTTATTTGAGGCCTTTGTTTTTTTTTCAGACAGAGAAAGGTTTTTAAAAATTGTTTTTAAAATTGAATATGGAGTGGATAAGTAAATTGTTTTTAAAATTGAATATGGAGTGGATAAGTAATCATAAAAAGTAGTGAGGCATAAAGAATGACAATATCATGGACACCTGTATTCCCACCACCCGGGTTTTTTAATTTTTAATTAAAAAAAATTTATTTACCTTGGCTGTGTTGGATTTTCGTTGCTGTGTGCGGGCTTTCTGTAGTTGCGGCGAGCGGGGGCTACTCTTCGTTGTGGTGCGCGGGCTTCTCATTGAGGTGGCTTCTCTTGCTGCAGAGCACTGGCTCTAGGCGCGTGGGCTTCGGTAGTTGTGGCACACAGGCTTAGTTGCTCCGCGGCATGTGGGATCTTCCTGGACCAGGGCTTGAACCCGTGTCCCCTGTATTGGCAGGCGGATTCTTAACCACTGCGCCACCAGGGAAGCCCCCACCACCCAGTTTTAGAAAAATAACAATACTGTTACTTTTGAAGTCCCTTGTGCGGCCCTCGTTGATTCCATCCTTTTCCCCTCCCTCTTCGAGGTAACCACTATCCTCATTCCTGCCATGCTTTTTAGTGTGATCCGTGAAGAATATATTGTTCTATGTTGAATGGTTATAAATTTCATATGAATGGAATCATTTGTATTCTGTGATTTGCTTCTTTTTTGGCTCAATGTTATATTCCTGGGATTAGCCATGTTTGCATATAGCTCTGATTTATTTGTTCAGGTGAGGTTTCTTTGTTGGTTTGAATTGCTTTTTCTTTGTATTTTTCCTTAAACTAAGTGTTTACCTTTCTGAGGCAGTATTGGTGACACTCCTTTACCACCACCCCGATGGATCACTTTGTGTTCTCCTTTCCTTCTAGCCCTTTCCTTTGCATTATTTCTCTTCTTACCTGCCTTCACCTGAGGCTGTACTCAGATGCACCTGTAAGGGTCATTTGACCCTATTGGAATCATTGAGGACTGCTGAAGTTCCCAGATAGCTTTCTGAGTTTTTGTCTTAATAGTATTTGATGTTATATGCTGAATATAAAACCAAGTAACTCTGCTGGAAAGATTAAAATGCTGATTAACAAATATTTTCAGTGGCTCTGACATTTTTGTCTATTTCTTGGTTTCTTTTTTTTTTCTCTACATTTTTGGGCATTACAATTTGAAGAGATTTCTGACGATCAGACCTGTCTACAAGCAGCTGGCAAGGCTGCCTTTCTGTGCTAAAACTGAGGAGCTAATTGGCACCATGAAAGTCTTCTGTGGGCGGGCCAACCCAACCACGGGATCTGTGGAGTGGCTGGAGGAGGATGAGCATTATGATTACCACCAGGAGATCGCAAGGTAACAAGGGTTTTTCCACAGGTGGCTGCAGTTGGGTGGGGCCCTTGATCTCAAAGCAGATGCCTTGGAATCTAGTCTGAGTGGGGAATAGGCTGTCACCCAGTGCTTCTGATCAGGGCAGGTGTTGATCACCAGCAGGTCTGCTCAGCTAGGTAGGTTTGTGTGGGAGTTAGGCAAAGTTATGCCTGTGTGGAGAGTCAGACATTTTGTGGCAGCTGTACCAGAGTCCCCGAGGATCTGTCTTGTGGACCAAAGAGGACCCAAAGTTCAGTAGTAGTAGTAGTAGTAGACGAATTTATGAAGTTTAATTATTTACTTGCGTCACTGAAATGTTGGCACATTTATCATATAGTTAAATTCTCTTTAATGGAAAAAGTGGGAAAAAATGAGGTTTTTTTTTCCTTTGGAGGGCTGTTTAAAAGTATGTAAGTGAGTTACTGTTGTTTAGCAATCATTAAGTGTATATGACACCGTGCTAAGGCTGTGAATATCAAAATGACAAAGATAAGGTTCTCATCCTCAAAGAACATGCAGTTTTGTGGAATAGACAGACATATAAAAAATTATGACACCATGAGATAAAAGTCAGTGGAAATGGGCACAAAAGTACGTGGAAGCAGCAAGAACCAACTGGGCTGGGAGGGCGATATTTGAATGATTTCCCAAATCTAAAGAGAGGGAGATAGCTTTCTGAGCAGCAGGGATTATGTGCAAACTTCCAGATGAGCTAGTTTGAGGAATGGCTAGCAAGTCATTGTGGCTGGAGTGTGGTGCAAAATTAGGGCTATAATGAGAGAGGATGCTGAAAAGGTAGGCAGGGGTCCTGTTGTAATTGGTGGTAGCAAAATGCAGGAAGAGGAACCTGATTGTATAAGTTCTAGTTTAGCCACTTCTTAAGCTACTTGACTTCTTAACGTCAAGTAGCTTGACGTTAGCCAAGCTACTAAACTTCTCTGAGGATCAATGTAGTAATATATGCCTCGTATACAGTATAACAGTATATACCTCAGTATAACAATATGTATATCTCATCATATAATACCCTTTTCTTAGGGTTATTTGATGAGTGAATGAAGTACAATGTCTGGTACAGAGTAAGGGCTCAAACACATTACTTTCTTTCTAAATATTTTGGACGTTATTTTCTGAGTGATTGAGGTGTTAAATGGGGAAGAAAAAAGATTAGGTTGCATTTTGGAACATTAACCTGAGAGCAGTGTGGAAAGTGGGTTGGAGGGTGTGAAAACCATATGGGCATTTGGGTGGATATTGCAACCCCAAGGCTGAGACAGTGGAGGTGGAGAGAGGAGGAAAAACTTTGAGAGAGCTTGAGTTTCATAACTCACTGGATGCAGTGATGGAAGGAGAGAGAGAAAATGAAGTAAGCACCAAGATTTCTGGTTAGAGTGACTAGGTAGATGGAACTCTTGTTCCTTGAGAAGAACACAGGAGGAATGGGTGTTGTTGGGGTGATGAAGATTAGGTATCTGGCTTTGGACATCCAGATGGAAATGCCACTGGGCAGATAAATATGGGTCTGGAGACAGTTTGCAGTTGTTAGAGTTGAAACTGGAAGAGATTGCAGGCTTTCAGAGATTGTGTAGAATGTGAGAGGTAGAGGACTGGAGAAGGAATCCTGGAATAGCTGATGAGGCAAGACAACCAGGAGGGCATGGCCAGAGAGTAGAAAGGAAGAGAACGTTTCAGGAAGAGGGAGTGTCCAGCAGGGTCAGAGAAATCCTGGATGTTAATGATGTGAGTGAGCTGGTGGTGCTTAGGAAGAGTGATGTCAATGGAGTCAGGGGAGTGAGTGGGTGGTGAGGCAGGGAAGATGGGGGAGTGAAAATGCCCCTTAAAAGGTGGAGAGGGGCTTCCCTGGTGACGCAGTGGTTGAGAGTCCACCTGCCGATGCAGGGGACACGGGTTTGTGCCCCGGTCCGGGAAGGTCCCACATGCCGCGGAGCGGCTGGGCCCGTGAGCCACGGCTGCTGAGCCTGCGCGTCCAGAGCCTATGCTCCGCAACGGAAGAGGCCACAGTAGTGAGAGGCCCACGTACCGCAAAAAAAAAAAAAAAAAAAAAAAAAAAAAAAA
>NW_020172445.1:629632-657270 GCF_003031525.2 Neophocaena asiaeorientalis asiaeorientalis | reverse complement strand
CAAAAAAAAAAAAAAAAAAAAAAAAAAAAAAAAAAGGTGGAGAAAAGTAGAAAGGACCAGATTTCAACTAAACACTCGCAGGTGGGTTCAAATGTTAAAAACCTTGGTATGCCATTAAAAAGAAAAGAAGCCTTTGCTTTTGGTGCAGTGTTCCTCAAAATGTAGAGTATGAAATACCTGTGCCACAGTTGCCTGAAGCACCAGTTCAAGTGCAGATTTCCAGACTCCAGCTTCATCTTCTAGATCAGAAGCTCTTTGTATGTATTGTGGGAATCTGCATGTAAAATAAGCTCTTCATTAACTCTGATGTTGACCCGAAGCTGGAGGTCCTCTGTTTAATGAGAGTGCCTTAACTCTCACCTGGAATTCTCAGAAAGCATCTTTGGGCTGAGCCTGTTGAGTTCTGGGGGCTTATCCTGACCCTGCCAGAGATTTTTCAAGTTTGTGAATTACTACGATAGAAAATATGGATAAGCAGCTCTCCTCCTTGTAGTTTGGTGAATGCTTCTTCGTTGTCCCTGATGACAACCAAGGGAAAGTGCCAGGCATGATACCCTTCACATATACAGCAGGCATATACTTTCCCTTTCCCCGATTCTTCTCCCCAGTGTTATATCTGTGATCATCCCAATGTACAAATGTATGCAAGATTATGTAAAGTATTGGACACATCTGAGTTGTTCCTGAGGAAAAAATCGTATGATGTACAACATGATCAGTATGCTAGGACTACGGAATTACTGTGACAGGGCTAACTATCAGCATTTTTCGTCTGAGATTCTTTACTGAAAATAAACATCTGTCTCTGAGATTTTTTTCTGCAGTACAGGAGAATGACAGCTTATAGCTCTATTAAAATAGTTTAAAATGGGCCTGGATATTTGTTCCATCTGATAAAAGAATATATTCATATATGTAAATATTCTCATATGTTGATGTTTATCATTATTAGCAGACGTTTCTGACCTGTCTTTTTATTCTTTTAGGTCATCCTATGCTGATATGCTGCATGACAAAGACAGGGTAAGTATAGAAGGAAACTGGTACCTTGATGTGGTGTTTGAAACCTTCCATTACGAGAAGGTTAAAAACTTCCCCCAGAGGCATGATGTTAGAATGATGCAGAGAGGCAGTACGGTGCAGTGGTTGGGAAATCAGGAAGCTGGGTCCTACTTCCTGCTCTGTTATTGACTGGAGCGTGACCTTGGAGAAAACATGGGACCTCTGCAGACCTCATTTATTAGAATTTACAGTGAGTGGGCCATACTAGCTGATTTCCATGATCTCTAGATAAAAATACTTTGATTACACAGTTTTACCTCGTATAGTCAGTTTGTAATTTTAAAATAAAATCTAGAGGTCACTGCAGACTGTATTTTGTAAAGCATGTTCGGCTTTCACTGCAGAATTACATTTCAGCTTTTGTTCTTTGTTTCATCTGAGTTTTCTTTGTCTGTTTGAGTAAATGTTAACAGTTCTGGTCTTATGATGGCTAGCAACCCAGGATTTCCTGGTCTACCAGAGTGCTTGACTAGTCAGCCTCATCCAGATGGTTCAGAAATTGGGAGGCTTGAAGGAGAAGGATGCAGGGCCACACTTAAAAACTGAGCAGTGCACTGCAGAAAGATCAGGGAACACGGCAGGGCTCGTCATGAGGCTGTGTTGGTGGTGGTGTCTCCTTGACCCAGCCCTGGTTAACTGCTCAGCTTGCCTACTTCTTGGTAACACTATGACAGAAGGACCTCCTTCAGCACCATTAGTGTGTAGGCTCCATGGGAGGGGCTAGGTGCCTCTCTAATTTTCGTCAAATATTTGAGTGCCTTTGCTGAGCTGTTGGGGAATTACAGAATGTGGAACAAATATTGTTCCCAGCTTTTGACTAATCCTTTCTAGTTTAATGGTCTTCTTCTTGGACTCGTGGGCCTGTGAGCCTCTCTGATTTTAGTGTCATCTGCAGTGAGGGTCCTTTTTAACCCAGCTTCCAGGGGATTTGGGCAAATGGCATTGTCATCCATCTGGTCAGCCAAGCCAGATGGCGCCCATTTCCTTATCTGAGCCTGTAGTTGGTTGGTCATCAAATCCTGTGGTTCTTTCAACCCCATTGCCTGCTCAGCCGTCATTTACTGGCGTTGGTCCCTCTTCTCCTTCCTCTATACAGCAGCCCAAGGAGTCTTTCTGAAATGCCTATCTGACCATGTTACTCCTCTGTTTAAAACCCTTCAGTGGCCTGTCCCTGCTTTTGAGGTAAAATTCAACCTCCTTGGTGGAACATTCCTGACTCTTCATTATTTACCTCTAACTTCTGTTCTCCCCTCCCCGGTTCTGCACATGAGGAAATGGAGTCAGAAGTTGCTGGTTAGTGGCAGAGTCAAGAAAAACATATTTCTCTATGCTTTTGCATGGTGCCTCACATTTTGTTGTTTTATTTTTTTTTAGTAAGGTTTTATTTATTTATTTTTTTGGCTGCGTTGGGTCTTCGTTACTGCGTGCGAGCTTTCTCTACTTGCAGTGAGTGGGGGCTACTCTTTGTTGTGGTGCGCGGGCTTCTTATTGCAGTGGCTTTTCTTATTGTGGAGCACGGGCTCTAGGCGTACAGGCTCAGTAGTTGTGACATGCAGGCTCGGTAGTTGTGGCTCACAGGCTCTATAGCATAGGTTCAGTAGTTGTGGTGCACGGGTTAGTTGCCCCGTGGCATGTGGGATCTTCCTGGACCAGCGCTAGAACCCATGTCCCCTGCATTAACAGGCAGATTCCTAACCACTGTGCCACCAGGGAAGTCCCTATCTTTGTAGTTTTAATTTCCATTTTTTCTAATGGCTAATGATGTCAAACATCGTTTCATGTGCTTATTTGCTATCCGAATATCTTTTGGTGTGGTCTAGGGTTTTGAACATTAGGTAGGACTCTTGATAGATACTACCAATTGCCTTTTAAGAGGGCTCCAATAGTAGCTTTAAAGTTGGATAATTAATTTTATTTATTTTATATACAAGTTCTTATTAGTTATTTATTTTATACATATTAGTGTATACATGTCAATCCCCGTCTCCCAATTCATCCCCACGCCCACCCCCCCGCCGCTTGCCCCTCTTGGTGTCCATATGTTTGTTCTCTGCATCTGTGTCTCTGTTTCTGCCCTGCAAACCGGTTCATCTGCACCATTTTTCTAGATTCAAAGTTGGATAATTAATTTTATTTATTTTATATACAAGTTCTTATTAGTTATTTATTTTATACATATTAGTGTATACATGTCAATCCCCGTCTCCCAATTCATCCCCACGCCCACCCCCCCGCCGCTTGCCCCTCTTGGTGTCCATATGTTTGTTCTCTGCATCTGTGTCTCTGTTTCTGCCCTGCAAACCGGTTCATCTGCACCATTTTTCTAGATTCAAAGTTGGATAATTAAAAAGTGATAGCTAGGGCTTCCCTGGTGGTGCCGTGGTTGAGAGTCTGCCTGCCGATGCAGGGGACACGGGTTCGTGCCCAGGTCCGGGAGGATCCCGCGTGCTCCCGAGTGTAAAAAGTGATAGCTAATTTAATGAGTGTTATTAATTTGGAAAATATGCAGGCCCTGGTTTACTGTTGAGGATGCTGCTAATTAGGGTTCTCAGGTGATCAGCTCACTGAAACTCCCAGGCCAGCTCCCAGTCCCACTCTCTTTCTTGTTACCCCACAGGCACAGCTACACAAAGAAAACTGTGCCCTCCTGCTTTTTGGGGATATAGTGTATTTAATGTTCATTTTCCTAGTTCAACAATTCTAACAATTGCCATCCTGATTTTTTTAACTTTTTTTTTCCTTTCATCGTGGTAAAAAGCACATAACATAAAATGACATACTGATTTTATCCAAAGCATAAATGCAGTTACTTTAGGAGTCAAATATTTCTGTGAGGCTTATTGTGAAAAATAGCAGTCCCAGGGCTTCCCTGGTGGTGCAGTGGTTAAGAATCCGCCTGCCAATGCAGGACACAGGTTTGTGCCCTGGTCCGGGGAAGATCCCATATGCCGCGGAGCAACTAAGCCTGTGCGCCACAACTGCTGAGCCCATGAGCAACAACTACTGGAGCCTGTGCGCCTAGAGCCTGTGCTCCACAGCATGAGAAGCCGCCACAATGAGAAGCCCGCACTCTGCAACGAAGAGTAGCCCCCGCTTGCTGCAATTAGAGAAAGCCTGCGTGCAGCAGCAAAGACCCAACACAGCCAAAAAATAAATAAATAAATAATTTCTAATAAATAAATAAATAAAATAAAATTGGGTAGACAGAATACACACACACATACAAAAACACGCTGTTTTAAAAAAAAAGAAAAAAAGGGACTTCCCTGGTGGCGCAGTGGTTAAGAACTCGCCTGCCAATGCAGGGGACACAGGTTCGAGCCCTGGTCCGGGAAGATCTCACATACCGCGGAGCAGCTAAGACCATGAGCTACAACTACTGAGCCTGCACTCTAGAGCCCACGAGCCACAACTGCTAAAGCCCGTGCGTCTAGAGCTCGTGCTCCACAACAAGAGAAGCCACTGCAATGGTAAGCCCGGGTACTACAACGAAGAGTAGCCCCCGCTCACTGCAACTAGAGAAAGCCCACGCTCAGCAACAAAGACCCAATGCAGCCAAAGAAAAATAAATAAATTTATTTATTTAAAAAAAAATAAAGAAGCAGTACCCTGGTGTATCGTCCCCCAGACAGTACCTTTTAACAGTTACCTTCAGAGGCAACCTCATTTCTTTTCTTTGAGCTGTTTTATGTTTACTTCCAGATCTAAATAACTATTATCTATTGACTTTCCACTGTGAGAGCTGAGAGTTTGGTATTCTTTCAGCTCCTCCTTCCCACTCGTTCTCCGTTTGTCCCAATGTAGTTATAATTTTTGCTAAATTGATATTCAGTGTTTCAGTAGGCAAGTCACTTAAATTCTTTGTGCCTCTGTTTTCTCATCTGTAAAATAGGGATAACGATAATACCTCCTTTTGAAGGGTTGTGTTGAGGTAAACACATAAATGTGCATGTTAGTTAAAATTGTATGTTGACTTTATTAGGCATGTGTAAACACTGTTCACAATTGAGCTATGCTTTTTCTTTCTTGAATAACTTTATTAATAATTATCTTACTTTTGCTTTGTTTTCTTTCTTTTTTTCTTTACTTTTTGGCCACGCCTTGCTGCTTGCAGGATCTTAAGTTCCCCAACTAGGGATCGAACCCGCGCCCTCGGCAGTAAAAGCGTGGAGTCCTAACCACTGAACTGCCAGGGAATTCCCTTGCTTTGTTTTCTATGTACTCATCCTTTTATGCCCAAACTTTCTCCCAGTAGTATAAATTTCCTTTCTGAAGGAAAGGTCAAAACAATCAGCTATTCTGTCAGTTTCATCTTCTTGGAGATTGTCTCTGGGATCATTTTGCTCTGCTCCAGTCTGGACTGGGTGCCTTCTAGACCTGCTGTGTATCTGTCGTCCCGGGATTCTTGTTTATTGTCTGTAGACTTCCTTCATTCCTCTTTTTTTATTGGGTCTTCCATTTCCTGCATCCCATGTATTCCTCTTTGGTTCCCTCCCTCTTTGGTGAAGCTCATCCTTCCTCACTTTCCTGTGAGAGGGTTTGTGGGAAGTAAGGTTTTTGAGACTTGGCTTGTCCAAAAACTTCTGTATTCTATCCTCACACTTAAGGCTGGATTCTAGTTTGGAAATCACTTCAGAATTTTGATATTATCACTCCATTTTCTTTTTAAGTCTAGTACTGTTTTAAAGGCTTTGATATTTTAAACTCTAGTACTATTCGTATTCTTTAAAAGAACCTTTTTGTTATAACATAGACACACAAAACAGTATAAAATGTATATGTATAGTTTAAAGAAGAATAATAAAACAAATGCTCATAGACTCACTACTCAGCTTAGGAAATGGAACATTACTATTACTTGGAATTCCTTATGTGTTCCTTGATTGCATTTGTTTTCCTCCTTCCAGAAGTTTCCACTGTCTTGAATTTTGTATCAGTTACTCTCTTGCTTTTCTTTATAGTTTTACCACCTACTACATGTCCTTAAAATATAAATTCTTAGTTTTGCCTGTTTTTGAACTTTATACAATGGAGTCATAATGTGTTTATTCTTTGTGACTTGTCTTTTTGCTCAGCATTGTTTTTGAGATTCATCCATTTTGCATGTAGCTGTAAGTTCATTCATTTTTCACTGCTATACAGATTCCATTGTGTAAATACATCACTACTTACCCATTCTTCTGCTGATAGGCTTTGGGGTTGTTTCCAGCTTCCTTCTATTGTAAGTAGTGCTACCTGGAACATTCCAGTAACTGTACTCTGGTGCATATGCATATTTTTCTCTAGGGTGTGTATACCTGGGAATGAAATTGCTGGCCATCAGCCATCAGGTGTGTTTAGCTCTATGGGTAATGTCAGATTCTCTTCCAAACTAATAGTGCCAGTTTACATTCTCACGTCTTGTGTATTAACCAATTTTTACATCTTTGACAATCTGGTAGGATTGAACTAGTCTCTCACTATAGTTTTAATTTGCATTCCCCTGATCACTGCTGAATGTGAGCTTTTTTCATTTTTCATTGGCTATTCATGTTTCCTCTTTTATGACCTAGTAATTTGTAGGAATTCTTTATATATTCTGGGTACTAACCATTTGTCAGTTATATGTATTGCTGGTCTCTTAGTTTGTGGGGTTTTTTCCACAATACAAGTTCTTAAATTTAATGTCAAATTTATCTTATATTTTCTTTATTGACTGGTGTTTTTTGTCTCATATTTAAGAAATTCTTCCTTTTGCCAAGGGTTTAAAAGCTATTGCTGATAATACTGAATTTCAGTTGTTTTTTATTTACTGATTTGGAATCCTGTAATCTTTCTCAGTTCTCTTAATTCTAATAATTATTTGTAGGTGTTTTGGGTTTTCTTCACACTCATCTCATATGTGATTAATAATAATTTTCTTTCTATCTAGATCTTATTTCATTTTTTCTTGCTCTAATGTGTTGGATAGAATCTCCAATATAATGTTCACTTCATCTGATTTTGGGTGAATTTATTTGCTAAAGATTGTTTTTAATATCCTTTAATCTCTTTTGTTTATTTACTTATTCGGTTGCATTGGGTCTTTGTTGCTGCACGTGGGCTTTCTCCAGTTGCGGCAAGTCAGGGCTACTCTTCATTGCGGTACGTGGGCTTCTCATTGCGGTGGCTTCTCTTGTTGTGGAGCACGGGCTCTAGGCGCGTGGGCTTCAGTAGTTGTGGCACTCAGGCTCTAGGGCACTAGGGCTTCAGTAGTTGGGGCACATGGGCTTAGTTGCTCTGTGGCATGTGGGATCTTCCCGAACCAGGGATCAAACCTGTGTCCCTGCATTGGCAGGCAGATTCTTAACCACTGCGTCACCAGGGAAGTACCCTCCTGGTGGACTCTTTAATCTCTGCAGCATATATACTGATATCACCATCTCATCACCCGCCCTTGATTCCCAGTTTTTGGCTACTTGTACTTCTTTTTCTTCCTTTACCATTTTTTTCTGTTTCTTTTTTGGACTGGTCTTACCAGAGGTTCTTCAAGTTTTTAATCTTTTGAAATAACTAAATTTTATCTTCATTGATTTCTGTTTTATATTTGTTTCCTAATTCATTGATTATTGTTCTTTATTATTTTTATTCATCTACTCATTTGGAGTTTATTTTGCAGCCCTCTTTCTAATTTTTTAGGTGGATGCCTGTCTCATCTTTTGTCTTTTTTTAATGCATTTCTCTCCAAATATTGCTCTAGCCATCCCATGAGTTTTGATATATAGTTTTAAAAAAATTACTCAATTCTAGATTTTTTTTTTAATGCAGACCAAGCGCAGACCTCAGGCCCAGCAGAAATCTGCATTTTTTTTGTTTGTTTGGTTTTGTTTTTTGGCCTTGCCATGCAGTTTGTGGAATCTCAGTTCCCTGACCAGGGGTTGAACCTGGGCCATGGCAGTGAAAGCCCAGAATCTTTACCACTAGGACACCAGGGAACTCCCTAGATATTTTCTAATTCCCTTTTGCTTTAGTCTTTTACCTGTGAGTTTAAAATTTCTTAGTGTTCAAAAATCTTTTTTTCTTTAGTTGCATTTTTTTTTTTTTTTTTGCGGTATGCGGGCCTCTCACTGCTGTGGCCTCTCCTGCTGCGGAGCACAGGCTCCAAATGCGCAGGCCCAGCGGCCATGGCTCACGGGCCCAGCCGCTCCGCGGCATGTGGGATCCTCCCGGACCGGAGCACGAACCCGCGTCCCCTGCATCAGCAGGCGGACTCAACCACTGTGCCACCAGGGAAGCCCTTGAGTTACATTTTTGTTATTGAAATTTCTAACTTGATTGTACTGTGGTCAGAGAATATTGCCCTTTTGATACCAGTTCTGTATCAAAATATCAAAATATAGTCCTGTATTAGTTCATTTTCTACTGCATAACAAATTATCCCCAAACTTAATGGCTTCAAGAGTTATCTCACTTTTTTTTTTAATTAATTAATTTATTTTATTTTTGGCTGCTTTGTGTCTTTGTTGCTGCGCGTGGGCTTTCTCTAGTTGCGGCGAGCAGGGGCTACTCTTCACTGCGGTGCATGGGCTTCTTATTGTGGTGGCTTGTCTTGTTGAGCACAGGCTCTAGGCATGGAGGCTTCAGTAGTTGTGGCATGCAGGCTCGATAGTTGTGACTCTTGGGCTCTAGAGCGCAGGCTCAGTAGTTGTGGCACAGCGGGCTTAGTTGCTTCATGGCATGTGGGATCTTCCCGGACCAGGGCTCGAACCTGTGTCCCCTGCATTGGCAGGCAGATTCTTAACCACTGTGCCACCAGGGAAGTCCGTGTCTCACAGTTTTTGTGGGTCAGAAATCTGGACTCAGCTTAGCTTGAGTTCCCTGCCTCTGGGTCTCTTATAGGCTGTGATCAAGGTGTCAGCTGGTAGGGGAGTCATCTTAAGGCTCAACACAGGTGAATCCACTTCTAGGTGTTGGCCTCTTTTTCTTTTTTAATATTTATGTATGTATGTATGTATGTATGTCTGCGTCAGGTCTTAGTTGCGGCATGTGGGATCTTCGTTGTGGCACGTGGGCTTCTCGCTAGTTGTGGCCCGTGTGCTTGGTAGTTGCAGTGCATGGGCTTAGTTGCCCCTCAGCATGTGGGATCTTAGTTCCCTGACCAGGGATTGAACTCATGTCCCCTGCATTGGAAGGTGGATTCTTAACCACTGGACCACCAGGGAAGTCCATGTTTGGCCTCTTAATATTGCTTAGTGACTTGGCAAGGTCATCAGTGCATTTAAACAGATTTACATATATTTACCCCATCATTTTTAGTTATTTTCAACAGAAGGGTCAGGGTACTTAATCAGCCAAACTGTTATAGAGAAAAAAATGTGTCTGCTTAAGCTACTAAGGACCTGAACTAAAAATGAAGAAATGATTTTGTGAGAGGAAAATATTTTTTAGCCCAGGAAGCTGTATGAATTAGAGTCCAGTGAGGAGACCAAAAGCAATGTTACATATTTCAACAGAGGGAATTTAATAGAGGGAATTGGTTACACAGGTGTGGGAGGGCTGGGAGGCCCCAGGGTAGCCTAGTGATAGTAATTGCGGAAAGCAGTCCCCTTTCCTAGGGCTGGGGACACAAAGGGAGAAGACTGGGGTTTCCAGACCTAGATGTGTGGAGGAGAGGTCCTGTGAGGCAAGTGCTCAGATCTCTGAGAGGAATTTCTGCTTGAGTGCTGCTGCTAGCTCTGAAGAGCCCAAGGAGAGCCCTTATGTGGGAAGGAACAAGCTTTCTCCTACCTTTCAGTCACCCTCTAGTTCCCCTGTTGTCCAGTCCTAACAGCTGGAAAGAGGAGAATGTAGTTTGCAGAGCCCTAGCCCCAGCATGTCTAAGCAGAGTATAGAAGAGTGGATGTGAAGGGGAGAGACCATCGCTTAATTTAAGAGGTTGACCCAGTGCCCCTGGAGCCTCAGGAGTCCTGCCCAACTCAGCCAGTGTAAGTCACAGAGGTTATAGGGTCATGACTTACACTGCTGCTGCCAACCATGACTTCAGAACTTCACAAAGCACTTATTTATAAAACTGGTATGAAATAACAACTGTTTCTCCCTTTTTCTTAGAATATGAAATATTACCAAGGTATCCGGGCTGCTGTGAGCAGGGTGAAGGACAAAGGACAGAAGGCCTTGGTTCTTGACATTGGCACTGGCACAGGACTCTTGTCAATGATGGCGGTCACGGCTGGTGCTGACTTCTGCTATGCCATTGAGGTGAGGCACACTCTTCACATGTGTGTCCTGTGTCCTGTGTGGGAAGTTCTTTGTGTCCCTTGCACTCTGCCCATCTGTTTGTTCACAGACAGACATTCATGGAGTGTTCACTCCATGCCAAGCACAGGGTCAGGTTTGGAGAACACAGAGATGAATCAGACACAGTTCCTTCCTCCAGGAGCTCATTGTCTTCCCTGAAAACAGCGGTTCTCAGCCTTGGCTGCATGTCAGAATCACTGAGGAACTTTAAAAAAGCTAATGTCTAGTCAGTCGTTGTCATGTCCTCCCGTACCAGGGCACGAACCTGTGTCGCCTGCATCGGCAGGCGGACTCTCAACCACTGCGCCACGAGGGAAGCCCTAGGTTTTTTTTTTTAATTCTTATTTTTCTTTAAACAATTGCCAAGACTGGAATCAAAGATAAATAGAAGGCACAACACTTTTGCTCTGGTTTTGTGTTATTCAAATTTAAAAAAAAAATTTTTTTTTTTTTACAAATACAAATTAAACATGAAAAAATTACTTCAAAAAAACCCTAACAGTTCAAGAAAAGCTTATCAGTTGCATTCTAGGCATTTAAAACCTATTTCACAATTTAAATTTCAGTGGTAAAAACAGTAGGTTTTGGAACTGTTTTGTGACCATGTATCCAAAGAAAAACTCCACTAACACCTTTAATTCAGTTTTTAACCATACCAGAGAGAATCTAAATTGTCAATTTTTCCAACAGCAGTTTTTCCACATCAGAAGGTAGTAATGACTCTCAAAGAAGAGACAGTTTGGGTTCTTCCTGCCTTAAAAGTGTTTATCAAATCCTGTAATTCTCACAGGCTTTTGAAACATGTAGAAGATAAGTAAGAAATATTCCAGTGAATGAAACATACCAAATGTCAGTAATAAGCAAGACATATTCCTTTGGGGAAACTGTTTAAAAGAAAACCAGTCTGTATATGCAAATAAAACAAGGAAATGCAGTCTTTTTTTTTTCTTCTTTAAAAATCCATTTTTCCTAAAATATCATTCCACAAAATTGGAAGTGAAGGACTAAAAGGTGGCGGGGTCGGGGAGAGAGGGGGAAGGAGCACACACCATTAATACAAAAAGTAAAATTGTACAAACATAAGCAGTGTATCATACACTAGAATCAGATTCCAAGATACCAAAAGTTGGCTGAAGAAATTCACCATTCTGTGGGAGCTAGGGTTTGTACTGCTGCCTGAAGATCGGTGAAGAGCAATTCACTGCCTTGGAGCAATGCCCTTTCCCACTCCAAATCCTGGTTTCTGCACCATGCCTCCTCAGGGGGTGCCTGTCATCCCACCACCGAGCCCACCTTGAGGGCCTCCAGGTCCCCGCAGGCAGTTATCTCGACGATCCCCTTCCCGGACGGTTTGAGTCTTCTTTTCTTCCACATTCAGGCAGACCTCACCTCTGAACATGATGGACCTGTTGCTAAGCACCTTCTGAACAGGCTCAGAATCATCAAACACAATGAACCCAAAATTGGGTAATTTCCCACTGCTGTTAATACACAGCTCCACCACATTCCCATAATTTTGAAAAAAATCTTGAAGCTCTGATTTGTCCACCTCATGAGGCAGGTTGCTGATAAAGAGCTGGTGATTGTCAGGGTGTCTCACGATTCTTTGGGGTTCAACATCACCTTGCTCACCAGCCTCACAGACTGGTCTAGGTCCCATCTGGAGAGGAACATTTGTTTTTGTTTTTGTTTTTTTGCGGTACGCGGGCCTCTCACTGTTGTGGCCTCTCCCGTTGCGGAGCACAGGCTCCGGATGCGCAGGCTCAGCGGCCATGGCTCACGGGCCCAGCCGCTCCGCGGCATGTGGGATCTTCCCGGACTGGGGCATGAACCCGTGTCCCCTGCATTGGCAGGCAGACTCTCAACCACTGTGCCACCAGGGAAGCCCTGGAGAGGAACATTTATTCGCTGTTCTCGAACCCTTTGATCCCTCTGAGGCCTCTGCGGTGGAATTTGAGATTGAGGCTTAGACTCCGGACGAGGCTGTGAAGCTGGTACTTTAACAGCATGAGGTGGTATCCCAGTAACTGGAATAGCTCCACTGGGTGGAAGGTTCTTGCTGGTCACAGATGTCCAAGAAAAGGTTCTCAAGTCCTTCTGCACTGTCTGGGCTATGTCTGCAGGCGCTGGAGAAGAACTCTTCTGAGCATCCTCAGGAGCAGTTTCTTCCAATACTGGCTCAGACTTTTCCTCTTGGACTTCAGACACAGGTTCTTGCTCCGGTTCTGGTTCAGGATCAGGCTCTGGTTCAGCAACAGGTTCTTCTAAATGTTCTTCTAAGTCACTGCTGACAGTTTGATCATAGAAAGTTCCAGAATCATCAGGTACCACCTCAGGTGTCTGCTGTCTTTCTTCAGGTTCCTCTACTTCTTCAGATTCTTCTCAGGCTCAGGGACAAAGCCACCAAAGACCTCATCTTGGTATCTGAAGATATCATTGTGAACATAGAACTTATTTTCAACAGAGCTCTCAGGAGCAAGGACAAAGGTCTGCATGAATCTCCTTAAAGCCTGGGTGTTATTAGAGAGCAAGCCCATCACCTGGACCACCACACGGTCATTCAGAGTGGCATGAGCATCGACATGACGGATCTTAGTGTGGCAATTGGTGAAATTTTGTGACATCACTTTCCTATGGATTTCTTTCTGTCCATAGACTGCATCTGCTGGCTTTCCATTTGAATCCAATCCCGCATGGACATAAGAAGAGTTCTTTCCATAAAATCTGTGTAGCATGTCTGGGGCCTGGTTCAGCAGTGTGTAATACTGTCTCACAAATTCCCGCCCGACCAGCAGGGGACTAGGCTTCTCCATAACCATTGCTTTGGTCGATTCAGCCTGCACGGCTGAGCGGGAGAGGAGCAAGCTCTGCTCCACAGCACGGCAAAAAACAAAAAACTCAACTAGATTTTATTATCTTTGTAAATGAAGAAACTAAGACCCATAGAGTTTAAAGATGTAAGTCCCACAGTTAATAAGTAGGAGAGCTAGACCTGGAGCTTGGTCTTTTTAGTTCCTAATATGGTGCTGACTCCACATGGGTAGCTTTGATGGCAGGGTGTGCATGTATGTGAGAGTTAGTTTTCTAGTGTGGGTGTCTCGGGTGGAGGCAGGGATGCCATTGACTGGTAAGAGGAACTCAGAGGACGATAACTTACTTTGCAGGAAAGACAATGCATTTCATTTTGGATGTGTTGAGTATGAGAGAGACAGGTCTTGTGGCAGGAGCCAGTATATATGTGGACTGCTAATTAAAAATATAGGGTGAGAACATACTTTTCGATAGAATTGGTAAGACTGTACTCTTAGGTTTTTCCATATTTTTACATCACTTACCTGGATTTGTAATTCTCTTGCTACTCTTGCCTGTGACTCTCAGACCTCTTTCATTTGATTCTTGACATCTTATGGTGGCCTCCCAATTTTTGTTTTAGTGACTACCTGTTTGATCCTCTGTTCTTGTCTGTGGATTGCCCTGTGGTTTCAGCTCTGCCTGAGCTGCATGGCAACAGGAAAGACAGGTGCAGAAGAAAGAGTGAGAGAGAACCTGCTGGTCCCTATAGACGGAAGTCTGAACCTTGAGAGAGTTGCATATATAGTGGATTTGGGACTCACTTGCTAAAGATGTGACAGGTGAAGCTGGCAGTGTAGGAGGCTGTCCACGGAGAGAGAGTACACTGAAAAGAGCAG
Organism: Neophocaena asiaeorientalis asiaeorientalis; assembly: GCF_003031525.2. Classification (NCBI taxonomy): domain Eukaryota; kingdom Metazoa; phylum Chordata; class Mammalia; order Artiodactyla; family Phocoenidae; genus Neophocaena; species Neophocaena asiaeorientalis. The sequence goes on along the minus strand of NW_020172445.1, from coordinate 643,264 downwards.
ACCTTGGAACACGCCTATGTTCAGGGGGCTGAAGGAAGAAGAGTGACCATAAAGTCAAGTTCAGACAGACACGAAGAGACCCTAGAGGGTAGGGGCAGACTGCATAGAAATCGTGAGAAAGAGGGAGTGGTCAGTCGGTGTGGATGTTATAGAGCAGCACTGTCCGATAGAACTTTCTGATGTTGAAAATCTTCTATGGCTCTGCTGGCCAGTATGCTGGTCCCTAGCCACATGTGGCTGCTGAGCACTTGAAATGTGACTAGTAGGCCTGAGGAACTGAATTTTGGAATTTTATTCATTTTCATTTACATTTAAATAGCTACATATGGCTACTGTATTAGCGCAGGTATAGAAATTGAGCAGGATGAGGACTGAGAAAGCTGTGGGTTGGCAGCTAGGACGTTATTGGTGACCCCCCTTTAGGTGATATTTTCAGGAGAGTAAGGTTGAGGAATGGATGGAATATAAGAAATCACAGACATTGACTGTAGGCTTCTCTTTTAGTACATTTGAAAAGGAAGGAATATTTGGGGAAGGTGCATTGGTTACAGTGATTTCTGTGGCAAATGCCTTGAAAACAAAGCATGGTCCTGGCTTCCTCTCTTTCTTTCTCCTTTTTAAGGGCAAAAAGAACTTTCCCAGGCATCTCTAGCAGACTTCTCTTTAGGTATCATTGGCCAGAGTAAGGTTAAATGCCATTTAACTTACTCATTGACCTTAGACCAGACAGATGCACCACTTGAAAGAAGGTCAGTTCCCCAAACTGATTTGAGTGCCAGGAGAGGACACAGAATGATGTTGGGAAGTCAGCTTCAGGGTTCATTCCAGGTAGTGTTTGGGGTGAGTTCTTGAGTTCTTGGTGGCTGAGGAGGAGGCTGTGAATGACAGAGCCTGAAGGGTCAGTGGAAGAGATGAATGATAAGTCAAGGGGCAGGAGGGCTGAGAGGATGGTGTGAGCTTGTGATACTTCTGGAGTGGAGGTAAACTGATAGGTGAGAACTGAGGGTTTGAGGCCCTCAAACTATGAATACATCAAAACCATCAAGCCAGAGCCTAGAAATAATTTGAAACAGATTGTGAAGATTTTTTTTTTCCTAGCTGAGCACATATGCATTCTTTATAGAAGAATATAGCATTTCCCTTTTGACTATAATAAAAGAAATACGTGATCATGGCAGAAAATATGGGTGATGCAGAAAAGGTCTTAGAAAAAAATGGAAATCTTGTCATCGTGACCAGGCACTTTATCATTTTCAAAAATTTCCTTTCTCTGTGTGTGGCCGCATGTGCATCTGTATGTTTTATGCAGTGATGTGGTTGGAGCTGTGCAATCTAAGTTGGGCAGGCTGGAAAGTGAGAGTTGGAGAAACTTATGTTTAGGGACATGTGAAGGGTTCAGGGAAGACTTCTGTTGGGGGGGATTTGTGCTGCCCTGGAAAGTTGGGTTTGCTTGCAGGTGGGAGTAGGGCAGGGAAGGCTCAGGCTTGCCTCCTGCACAATGAGGACATCCGCGTGGCTGTAGCGTTGGTTGTGTGTGTGTATGTGTGTATCGGGTGGAGGGTGGAGGGTGTGGGAGGGGAGTAAGGCTGGGTAAAGTAAGGTGGTCCACATTTTGGAGGGCCTCAAATACCGTAAGAAAATATAGGCTGTGTTCTGCTAGCAGTAGGGATTTGAGACAGTTTTGAGCAGGAGGATAACCTGCTGCTCACACTTAACATCTACTACAGTTACAGTCTCACTTTCCTCTAGAGAGCACATACACTTCCTGTCCCAGGTCACAGATCATGGTTTTGTGAGGCAAGTCCCCTTCCTGGTTCCCTCTAGCATAGCACTGGCACCTGCCATCCTTACTAGGTAGTGCAGCCTCCTTGGGAGCCCCCTGCATCCCTCCTGTGCCTGGCATGTAATGAGAAGGCCCAGCTGCAAGTTAAACCCAGCGGAATTTCATCCTTTTGTATTCATTTCCAAGACACACATTTGGAGAAGTATTTAAGTTACATAGATGAAGTCTTGTTTATTTATCTAATGAACCCAAATCAGCCCAATGAAGTATTTTGCCTGTATCAAATGGTAACAGAGGTACATTTTGTGTATTCAGGAAGAAATTCTGTAGTGTAGGCCTCTTTTAGTACAAATCATAGGTCCAGAATCAAGGCATATCTTGGGTTTTAGGATGTTATTTAATTTATTGCTCATTTTTACTTGGGTTTTGTCTCTAATTTTTAGGTTTTCAAACCTATGGCTGATGCTGCTGTAAAGATTGTGGAGAAAAATGGCTTCAGTGATAAGATTAAGATTATCAACAAGCATTCCACTGAGGTGACCATAGGGCCAGGTAAGATCAACACATCCTGTGTCAAAAGCTTTACTTGCTCTTGTAGGAGAGAGGAAAAGGTTTATTCCAGTTTGTGGAATAGATGTACCCAGGTAATCACAGAGACTGGGGCCTCTCCATGTGCTGATCTGAAGATAAGTAGATTTCTCTACTAGTTAAATCAGGAATGAGTAAACCAGAGCTAATCAAGTATAAGAGTAGTGATGCAAACAAATGAAACCTTTTGCTTAAGCAAGTTGGAATTCACAATTTATCTGAATTTTGTGTTTTATCAGATAGAAGTAAAACTAAGTTGATAGTAGAAAGAGGTTTGCTTAGTTCCGATATCCTGTCTCAGTATCCAGTGTGAGAGATTTGCCTGTGTAGCTCGGTCTCTCCAGGTTTTCAGAATATTTTTTATAGTTTAGGAATTTGAATCAGACTTCTAACATTTCACATGCCACTGATACTGGAAGAGCACAGTGGACAAGAAGCTTCTAGGGGGACTTCCCCGGTGGCCCAGTGGTTAAGAATCCACCTGCCAATGCAGCGGACACAGGTTCAAGCCCTGGTCCAGGAAGATCCCACATGCCACGGAGCAACTAAACCCATGTGCAACAACTACTGAGCCTGCGCTCTAGACCCCGCGAACCACAACTACTGAGCCCGTGAGCCACAGTTACTGAGCCTGTGTGCCACAACTACTGAAGCCTGTGCACCTAGAGCCCGTGCTCCGCAACAAGAGAAGCCACTGCAATGAGAAGCCCGTGCACCGCAATGAAGAATAGCCCCCGCTTGCCACAACTAGAGAAAGCCCACAACTAGAGAAAGCCTGTGTGCTTTCTCCTATTGAGAAAGCTCCCCTAGCTCCCCCTACTGAGAACCCTTGTTCTAAGCAAGCTTTAGCCATACTAGTACAGTGTGACCTTTCTGGGGTCTCTGTTGAATGCCTGGGCACTGGCTAATCAGAACTAGAATGTTTCTTAGTCCTCTGAGCTCTGGCAGTTGTTCAGCTTATAGCTACGTGGTCATCCTTTGCTCGACCTTCTGGAGGCTTAGTCTGTGTGTGTGTGAATATAGTCAGCAAGAGACATGAGGGGAACCCTCTGCAGATTTCTGAAGCCCTTTTTCTGTGTAACTTCCTGTCCGGCTCTCTCTCTGAAGTGTAGCCTCCTCCACTCCCTTGAACTCTTTGCTGTCTCCTTATTCAGCAAGACACTTTGCTTGGCTTCTCACTCTGTGTACCAAGTACCATGGTCTGGAAAGTGCCTGCTGGCTGGAAGCCAGGGCAGTAGTAGGGGTCACTTTGTTTCCCATTGTTCAACATCTAAAACCACTTGTTTCATATGCTTTGCAAGGTTTTCTAGTTGATTATGGTGGTGGATAAGTCTGATCCCAGTTACTCCATTTTGGCCCGAGATCTTGAGAGAGCGGAGACTCACCTGCCGAGCAGCCTTTGCCGTGTCACTCACTCTGTGCTCTGCCCTGTGCCTCCTCCAGGCTGTGTGTTGTTCACGCCAGCCCCCTCTTATGTTTCTTAATATTTTTCTATGTAGTGCTTATGACTGCAATAATGAAGTAATTATGTATTTAATGTCTGTATCCCCACACAGCTGAAGCATCCTGAGTTCATGGACTGTGTAGTCTTATTAATATTAATTCCATTCCATAACTTGGCACAGGGCCTGGCACATGAAAGAATTCAGTCATATTTGTTTAGTGAGTAGATTGTCAGCTTTGCTTGGTCCTTAACCCCTTGTAAATGGGACTTTGTTTCTACTTCTTCAATTTGACAAGTGGCTTCCTCACTGCCCGGGCTGATGGTCTTTTCCCTGCTTTACAAACACTGCAGCTTTGGTACTTCTGCCATTCAGTCCTTCTGAAAACTCTCCCTTCCCAGGCCTCAGTGACATCTCCCAGTCTTGGTTGTCCTTTGCACCTTCCTTTTTGCTCCCAAATGCATATTTCCAAGCTTCTGTTCTGAGCCCTTTTAAAAAATGGCGTCTGAGTTTGTTGCCTATTCCCCAGAGATGGATTACATGCTGAGACGTGGAGCAGCCAACTTAGGGTGGCACTTATTCATTCATCCAGTCATTTGGTGAAGACTTCTGAGGCACCTGGGGTAACTGCCCCTCCTCTGGCTCCCCCTGCACCCTCTGTACCCTTATACATTAGTACTCAACAGGCTCTCAAAAAGTATTTGTTGAAATTCATTAGATCATAAAGCTTTATTTTTGAAGAAGATTTGGGCAATAAATCATTTTAAGTTACATAATTGGCTTAAAAATTATTCAGAAGGTAGAATTGGTAGGGCTTGGTGATTGATTAGATGTAGGGTGACAAAAAGGGAGGAATCAAGAATTTAGCTAACATTTGCTGACTGTTACTGGGTGCTCAGCATTGTTCTAGGCGCTGGGGTGCAGTGGTGAACAGGCCAGTCAGGGTTCCTGTTCTGGAGCTGGTCAGTGATGCCCAGGTTTCAGGACTGTGTGACTGGTGATGCTGTTCATTGAGAAGAAGTGTTGGACAGAGAAGCAGGTGTGTGCAAGTGGGGTGGTTGGCTTAGTATGGGACAGTGTATTTCAATTGGAGTTTGGCACGATATCAGAGAGGATGGGCAGTGACCCAGGAGGGTCTCTGTGCCAGGAGACAGAAGTTTCTTCTCAGCCTCCTTTCACGTTGTGCTGCCATTGAGGACACGTGTACTTCATAGGAGCTGGATAGGTTTTACCTTTGTTATTTGAAACACCACCAGGTGAAGCAGATCTTGTAACCTACCACTCTTTTACAGATGAGGTGACTTATGGTCAGGACTGAGGGTTCAGGGCTAGAAAGTGGGATCCAGGCCCAGCTCTCTATGACTCAAGGCTCAAGCTCCCTCTACTGCGTCCTTCTTTGAACCTCTTAATGCTGCTCTTTTCTCACTTCATCTGTGATACTTGTCTTCTGTGTAGGGAAGATGAGTGGGCTTTGTCAAATTGTAATTCATGAGCCATTAGGAGTGTTTACAGTTAATTCTCCATGATGAATACCCCTTCCAAAGTCAGTTTTATCTGGACTCATTAAAAATTGTAATTGTAGAAGTAACATTACTTTACATTATAGAGATTTAAAGAATAGAGTTAACAGAAAGACCTTCCATAATCCTACTGTCCTTAAAAAACTGTTATTTGGGGGATTGTTTGGTAGCAAGAAACTAAATTAAGGGGGATTTAGTGTAAGGAACTGGGGTTTCTGAATCCTGGATCTCAGTTGTATCATTGCGTATCAGTGGAATCAGCCTCTCTGTTGCTTTAGTTTTCTCCCCCTCTCTGCAGCCTAGAAATATCTGAAGTACCAGCATTCAGTTTTGCTTTTCAAATAATTTTTGCTAATTTAATAGTTAATAGTTTAATTGTTTGTATCTCTCTAATTGCTAATAAGAATGAAAATTTTTTCTTGTATTTGATTGATTTGCTTTCTGTTTTGAATTGTCTATTTGTATTTTTGCCTGGTTTTCTTCTTGGGTGTTTGTAGTTTTCTTATTAGTTTTACAAGTCCCTTGCATTATTAAACATACAGAAAAATTGATAGAGTAGTATGGTGAACACCCATGTTCTCTTAACCAGGACTTAGGAGTCACTCGTTAGCATTTTGATGTATACATGTATACATGTTATGTCAATGTGGATTTTATTTTATTTTATTTTTTCTGAACCGTTGAAAAGTCAGTTGCAGACATGATGACACTTCTAAATACTTCACCATATATATGTGCTTTCAATTTTAGTGACCTATTAACCTTTTATCTTTTACATATTTGCTGTTAATATTTGTTCCAATCTGTTGCTTGCCTCTGACTCTTTCCTTTTGTTTCTCAGATGGTGACATGCCATGCCGTGCCAACATCCTGATCACGGAGCTGTTTGACACGGAACTGATTGGGGAGGGAGCACTGCCCTCCTATGAACACGCACACAGGCATCTCGTGCAGGTAGGGGACTGAGGGCCTCCTTCGGGCAAATTGCTGTGATCTCAGTTGACTCACACAGCTCTCATTGACACACCACGCTCTACATAGCCTGAGCCCTCAGTGCCTCTCTGTATACCTTAGGGCAACCTTTGATTCCTATGAGATTCTGACTGTCCTCAATTATGACTTCTGTGCCTCTTGAATGCCATGTCTTAGTAGGTTAGAGTCAAAAGACTAGAAACTATCTTCAAATTGAATTCAGCAAACATTCTTTTAATGTCACCTGTGTGTAAGGTGTGCTAGCATCCAGGGAGAAGTATAAGCCATTCTTCTTGCTTCTATATCCACACTAGTCAGCGGTGGTAAGGACTTGATGGGCCAGATGGAGAAGTAGGCAGAAGCACCACTGACATTTGGTTTAGGGCTGGTGGAAAAGGTCAAGGCTCAGGAAGGAGATGAGGGCATGTGTGGAGAGGGTGGAATTTGGAAAGGCACTGAGGAAAAGGAGAGATGTCCCAGGTGGAGGACCTGTTTGGTAGGTCAGTGGGAACACCAGCCTAAGGTGCTTGTAAGCTAATGTGGAGAATGGGGTGGAGGATAGAAGACCTTGAATGCCAGGCTGTTCCAGATGAAGGAGTTTGGGTGGTGATAATCTTTGGCAGGTTTTTGTGTTTTTAATAAATTTGTTTGTTTGTTTTTATTTTTGGCTGTGTTGGGTCTTCGTTACAGTGCACAGGCTTTTCTCTAGTTGCGGTGAGTGGGGGCTACTTTTCGTTGTGGTGCTCAGGCTTCTCATTGCGGTGGCTTCTCTTGTTGTGGAGCATGGGCTCTAGGCACGCAGGCTTCAGTAGTTGTGGCACACAGGCTCAGTAGTTGGGGCTTGCGGGCTCTTGAGCACAGGCTCAGTAGCTGTGGCCACAGGCTTAGCTGCTCCGCAGCATTTGGGATCTTCCCAGGCCAGGGCTTGAACCCGTGTCCCCTGCATTGGCAGGCAGATGCTTAACCACTGCACCACCAGGGAAGCCCCGACAGTTGTTTTGAGAAGGGAGAGATATGCTGAAAATTTTAGCTCAGAGATGTTGGTCTTGCTTTTTTATGAACATAAACTGGGAGGTGGAGACTCAGAGGCAAAGGCCAGCTGGGGAGGTGTGAGTGTTTGCTGCTTCTGCTGGCACCTGCCATGTGGGCACTGTTCACGTGAGCCCGTAACTGTCTTGGCCCGGTATTCTTTTGAGGGGTACTTAGTACCCCTGGAGTGAGGAAGGGGGCTCCTTCCAAGGCATTTGGGGCCTGCGTCCACATTACTCATGTGGTCAGCATGTGATGGTGATCGTCCTCCAGCTCCCCATCCTGTGTGAGATGTCTTGTTGTCTCCAAAATGCAAAATTCTTCCTAGTAACTTTGGTAGAAATTATTTCTATTTCTCCACATTAAAACCATCAATTAGATGAATCCCTGAAATAGAGAACAAGGATATTCAGAATGATGTTAATGTTGTTCAATTTGTCTTTCTCTAATTCATCTAGTAATTAAAAGGTGCACAGGCAGCCGTCCTCAGCTTCCTCTCCCAGCTGGCCCGAAGCAGCCAGGTGTGCACTGTCCACTCTAATCACTGTCCCCATCTGCCGAGCTTGAGTCTCAGCTTGAAGGAGCTATGGCGGCACACAGTCTCCATTACGCTGTCCCTTTTTCTGCCACATTGGAGGTCATGGAACTGGGGTGCTGGAGTGTCTGACAGATAGTCCATGTGGTATTGCAGTGACCCAGGAATTGATCTTAGAAGACACATTTATTGGTGCCTTCATTTTGCAGGGCCTTTTCTGAGTACCAAGAATACGAGGGTGAGCTCCTGGGGAGGCAGGTAGGTGGGCAGGTGGTCACAGTACAGTTTGAGGTCCACGCTGATGGTGGTCGGTGGGGTGAGGTCCTGCCCCTCTGGTGGGAGAAGGCGGGGAGGTTGGGGAAGATGAAGCATGAGCTGAGTCAGTCTTGAGAGTGAGCAGGGTTTGGCCTGGCAGCTGGGGGGAGTCGCGGCAGAGGAGGTCAGCCTGCACAAAGATGTGAAGATGAGTCAGCTTATGGGTGTGTGGGAGGCAGGGTAAGAGAGAAGGCTGAAGGGCTGCGCAGGGCCTGACCAAGAAGGGCCCCTGTGCTCCAGAAGGCCGTGAGGTAGCTCAGAAGGGTTTTAAGCAGAGGATCAGTGTCAGATTTATGCAGGCAGGCATGTGGAGAGCAGCTGGGGTGCAACACTAGAGTCAGGAAGACTAGTTAGAAGGTGGCTGGAGTTGTCCAGGTGCTGGGCTGAGGTAGGCCTTAGTCAAGGCCAAAGCAGTGGAGCCCAGCGAGGTAGACTCGGGGAGGAGGAAGGTGGTCAAGGACTTCTGTTACTTAGATGTGGAGGCATTGAGGATGATGCCAGGGTTTGAGGTGTAGGTGACTGGCTTGGATGGTAGTGCTCCCTGTTGACTGGGAGGAGGACCAGGCCTGGGAAGGTGGGGGAGAGGTGAAGGTGACTTGTTTGGTTTAGACAGACTTTGAGCTGAGGATCAGCCAAGTAGAGAGGACCAGGAGGCATTTGGGTACATGTATTTGGTAAATGAAGATGGAGTGGTTGAGGTCAAACGGGAGAGTACATGGTGGGAGAAAAAGATGGTCCAGACCAGGTCTCTGGGGAATTCTCTCTGTGAGGGATGGGCAGGGGAAGCACAGCTTTGTGAAGGAGACAGAGAGGGAGAGCAGTGCTTCTCATCCAGAGCTGTGTCTGGAGACAGTTTTGATGTCACAACTGAGAGGTGGTGCTACTGTCATGTTGTGGGTAGAGGCCAGGGATGTTACCAAACATCCTACAGTGCACAGAGCAGCCCCCACAGTAAAGGATCACCTGATCCAAAAGGTCACTAGTGCTGAGGTAGACAAACCCTGTGCTTGTGCTTTCTGTGCAGTAGCAGCTGTGAGTGTTCTCTTCATGGCTGGGCCCCTAGTGCCTGGCATGTAGAGGGTATTGGATGAATGAGGCAGGAGGGAAATCGGATGAGGGACTGCAGCCAAAGCCAAGTGAGGAGAGTGGTCGGCAGTGCCAGGTGAGGCCAGGAGGTCAGGTCGGTTGAGGATGGACACTTGTCCAATTAAGATAGAATTCACATACCACAGAGTGGCAGTCACCACTTTGTGATTCCTGTTTGTCTGATTTTCTTTTTTATTATTTAAAAAAATGAAAAACCAAAAGTGTAATTTTCATTCAATAAATATCATTTGATCCTTAGGCAGTTTTGTTGCAGAGAGTAAAGTCCATGATTTTAGAATGATGATAGCAATTCATCAACCAAGTAATCAGTTTTCACACAGTTTCAATAATTGCAGCAGTTTCCTTGAACTGTCTAGAAATTCTGAAACTGTGGAATTGTCATTTCGAAGGACTTGTTCTTTACTTGGCCTGAATGATCTGCCACTTTGAGCATCACTGCAACATAAGGGTACTTAAGTGATCTGCAGCTGTCTGAGCTCACAGCCATACCCAGCTTCCACTGAAAATCTATGAGCTGGTTGGTGACCTTGGCCTTAGCATCCAGCTGTGGCTCACTACACCCCTCCATAGCAGCGCCCTGGAATCCCACCACCCACTCAGGTAGAAGCTCCTGGGGCAAGGTTTATTTTTGAAATATTCAAGAGTGTCAGGTAGCTAGGAACTTACCTGACATAAGTCGTCTTAGGCATAATGTGTATTCTTTCTGAAGTCTGGTTTCTTCTGTTCCCAAGGGCATTGGCTGAAAACAGTTCACTGTCCTAATAGTGATAAGGCATTAGATGTTACTAAACCTACCTAATATTAGGGAATAAATCTCTTTTGCTCAATGGGAATTACTGTGGGTCAACGTAACTGGTTATTTTTTTGTTCTTTTGTTTTACTTTTTTAATATAAACTTAGAAAAATTGTGAGGCAGTGCCTCACAGAGCAACCGTCTACGCACAGCTGGTGGAGTCCAGGAGGATGTGGTCATGGAACAAGCTGTTTCCCATCCGTGTTCAGACCAGCCTTGGAGAGCAAGTCATTGTCCCCCCCTTGGAACTGGAGAGGTGTCCTGGCGCGCCCTCTGTCTACGACATTCAGCTGAACCAGGTGTCTCCCACTGACTTCACTGTCCTCAGCAACGTGCTGCCTATGTTCAGGTACCAAGGAGCCACCCAGGGTCATGGCGTTTGGAGACACTTGGTGAATTGCGGTCTTTGGCAGTTCTTTTTGAGTTCATTTTGACATCAGGAGTCCATTGCAAACAAGTCTCATTGCTGGTGAGGTCACCATAAATGCTTAAAGATAGAGTGTGTGAGCTTAAAATATGCTTCAGTTCCTGAATATTCTTCCACAGTGTGGACTTCAGCAAGCAAGTCAGTAGCTCAACAGCCTCCCATAGCAGGCAGTTTGAACCTCTGGCATCTGGCCAAGCTCAGGTGGTTCTCTCCTGGTGGGATATTGAAATGGACCCTGAGGGGAAGATCAAGTGCACCATGGCCCCCTTCTGGGCACACTCGGATCCAGAGGAGCTCCAGGTAAGAGGCGGGAGCTGAGCACGTTTTTGTGGAAATCAGGAAACTTGTCCACTTTTGGTCCTGGGAAAGGAGCATGTTGAAGCTTAGATTCCTAAGAATTTAGAGATAGAAGGGACTATGTTAGAATCAATGTCAAAGAAGAGTTTAAAAGAAAAAAAACCAAGGCTAGCTGTAGTAAGATATAAGATAGACCTTTCAGGCCAAGTTCATGGTCAACACCAGTGGTCACAGTGAGCCATAGGGCAGCTTTGGTGTGCTGGCTCTCCCCTCGTCCTGGTACAGCCACTCTTAGACCTGCCCACCGAGTAATCCAGGGGTCCTCAGATTAGCTTGTGATAGAGAACTACAGCCTGTCTACAGCCGCATTTTCTGTGACCTCAGAATCTACCTTCTTCAGCTCAATGGAAAGTGGGGAGGATGTGAACTACAGAAAAGGAAATACATATTATATTCCTTTTTCTTTAAAAATATTTTTCTTAATTTTATTTATTTATTTATTTTTCGGCTGCGTTGGGTCTTCGTTGCTGCACACGGGCTTTCTCTAGTTGAGGCGAGCGGGGGCTACTGTTTATTGCAGTGCACTGGCTTCTCACTGCAGTGGCTTCTCTTGTTGCAGAGCGCGGGCTCTAGGTGCGCGGGCTTCAGTAGTTGTGGCTCTCAGGCTCTAGGGCGCGGGCTCAGTAGCTGTGGCGCATGGGCTTAGTTGCTCCATGGCACTTGGGATCTTCCCGGACCGGCACTTGGGATCTTCCCGGACCAGGACTTGAACCCGTGTCCCCTGCATTGGCAGGTGGATTCTTAACCACTGTGCCATCAGGGAAGTCCAAGAACCATGCAGATTTAAACTGCAGTGAAATACTGTTTTTCGTGTATTAGTGAATAAAGTTCAGAGTTTGCATGCTGTTGGTGGAGCCGTGGGGCAGTGCAGGAGGGTGATCACCAGAGCATTGTGGAGTGCAGCAAGGCCCACAGTCGGTCAGGATGGGACCTGACACCCCTTCTAGGCATTTAGGCTCTGGATGGAGCTGCATACGTGTAGAATGACGTGTGTGCCAGGATACTCACTGCAGCCCTGATTAAATAGAAAAGACTGGAACAGCCTAGAGGCCACCAGCAGGGACTGGCCAAGTCCATTTTCCTGCATCCACGCAGAGGGTGAGGTGGCTGTCTCTGCACTGATGTGGAACAGTCTCAAGGACAGATCAAGTGAAACAACAAGAGGCACAGAACAGTGTGTGCTGTGCCAGCGTTGGCGTTATTAAAAATAAGAATATATGTGTTTATCAGCCTTTATATGTGTGGTGCATGTATGCAAGGGTATCTTGGGAAGAATTCACAGAAATTGGTAAAAATGGTTGCTTCTGGGAAGGGAGCTGGAGGTTAGGGGTGGAAAGGAAACTTATTTTTTACTCCATGACCCTTTTATATCTTTTGAGTTTTCTCTCATGTGCATGTATTATCTACCCCTCTGTACACAAACACAAGGGAAGAAAGTGGGAAAGATGCTTCAGGACCAAGGAATCAAATGTTCCCTCCACCTGGGAGGCCTTGGGCACTGTCCTCTGAGTGTTCTTACTTCCTGTTCCCACTTGCTGGGCACTGGCTTGGCTTTGATTGCTCAGCTGCTGGTTCTGGGTGTATACATGGTGACTTCAGGGAAGGCCTTAGCATTTCATCCTGCTCCCTGAGTTACTGCTTAGGCCAAAGGGTCATGACTGCTGTGCGATTTCAGTCAGTCCTTCTGGGCCCTTGAGCTGCCCCGGCTCCACTCTGCATAGCCTCAGTCCCCCGTAGGCTGAGAGCGTGTGTGGGGTGTGATCTGTGTGTGTGGGGGGGGCGGCGTGTGTGGTGTGTGTGTGGTGGGGTGTGGTGTGGGGGGGAGGTCAGAATTCTCCAACAGAGTCGAGGTTGGCACTGGGCTGCTTTCTTCCTCTCTAGGAGTGTGGTAATTGCAAAATTAGCATAAGAATTTCATTAAAATGTTAATACTTCTCATTTGTATATCTTCAAAGTGCTTCTATGTGTATTTTCTCCTTGAATCCTCATATAAGACATGCTGGGTAACCACACAAAGCCTGGCGATGAGGGGAGCAGGGCCTCAGGTGTAGGCAGCCTTGGTGGGTGCTTGTCCCCAGGTGTCCTGACTGTGGGGCTTGTGTCCTTCCTCTACCAGTGGTGACTTTTGGACTGTTTCGAATTTGAAGAGCTGCTAATGAATCTCCCTCATGACTTCATTAAACTGCTTTTGATCAGCCTCAGACAGTGGATTCTGGCTATCATAGCTCTTTAGCATTAGGACCTGGGAGGCTGGTGTGTGGGAGGGACATGGTGTCAGGGAAGCACTGTGGGAGCCCGGGAGGGGTCAGGGAGGCATAGTAAAGAATGAATAACAGGTTTTAGAGGATCTGTTTTTCCTCCTTGTTAGTGTTTATTTTTTCCAGAGTGTATCTGGTTAGATTTTAATTTTCTAGCTTTTACATTCAAATAGACATCTTAGATAGATGGGAATGTTATTCACCTGTCTTTAAGTTCAAGATCAGGTAGGATAGAATGTGTTGACTGAAAAAAAAAAAACAACACAGTTTGAGAGTTGTGACTTTATTTGAAGCCAGATGAGGACTGTAGCCTGGGAGACAGCCTCTCAGCTCTGAGGAACTACTCTGAAGAGGTGTGGGTGGGGGCAGGAGGTCAGTATAGGTATGATTTTAGTGGAGGGGAGATACTTGCAATCAAGTACACATTTTGGCAGAAGGTTCCTGCTAGTCACGATCACACACACACACACACACACACACACACACACACACACACACACACACAC
>NW_020172445.1:597658-629507 GCF_003031525.2 Neophocaena asiaeorientalis asiaeorientalis | reverse complement strand
CCCCACGCTCACACACACACACACACACACACACACACACACACACACACACACACACACACACGGCAGAGGCTGGAGTCCCCTCCCCTGAGCCCACCTTGAAGACCACTGCCCTAGGCCACATTCTATCCTTCTGAAGCCAGCAGTGTTCCAGCAAGATTTTGAACCTTTAGCCTCTCTGACTTGAGGATTTTCTTCTTTATCTCTTTGGCCATAGTAGCTATCTATAGTTCACACAGTGGTTTCCCTGCAAATTGATTTTTGAATTGGGTTTTGGCCCCCGGATTAGATGCATTGCTCTTGTTGCAGCTTGGTGATAGCTGATTCTCTTCCTGTTTCAGTGGCGGGACCACTGGATGCAGTGTGTGTACTTCCTGCCAGAAGAGGAGCCTGTTGTCCAGGGCTCAGCCCTCTGCCTGGTAGCCCACCACGACGACTACTGTGTGTGGTACAGCCTCCAGAGGACCAGGTGTGCCCCAAGCCTCATTGGGTGGGGCATTAGGCTTGTGACACTGTGCCTTTATATAAATTCCCTGTCCGGACCCTGTACAGGTTTGAGTGGGCACATTTGTATCTGAACAGAATAAGAGCGAAAGTTTGTGACTGGGTATTTCAGTACCTGTTTGTGTGTACTCTGAAGAGGCTGCCCCAGTGGCAGGACCCCCATTTGGAGCAGATATATATGAGAAGCCTTGAATTGGAGGGCCCTCCGACCTCTAATGCCCACTCCACAGCCAGTGCCTAGACTCCTGCCCCCTAGAGGACCATGCGTGTGTCCCCTCTCCATCTCGATTTCCCTGGGGCAGGTCCCTGTGCCGTGCCTTCATGCTCGCTGGTGCCTAGCAGGTCATCACCCTGTGTCTGTTCATTTCCTGGCCCAGCCCCGAAAAGGATGGGAGAGCCCACCCAGCACGCCCTGTGTGTGACTGCCAGGCTCATCTGCTCTGGAACCGGCCTCGGTTTGGAGAGATCAATGATCAGAACAGAACTGATCAATACGTCCAGGCCCTGAGGACGGTAAGTGTCCAGCCCCTTAGGTGGTTGTAGGCCAGGAGGGGTTTGTCCCATGGACCCGACCGAGCTCATTGCTCGCTTATGATTAGCTGGTTTTGTTTTCTGTGCTCCCTTCTCTGTCCATGAGTGGCTTCAGCCGGCTCCTTCTGGGCGGGCATTTGGGCAGAGGCCAGGGAGCTTGTTTCTGGACTACCTGAGGGCTTGTTCTCTGCTCTTCTATGGAAGCCTCTCCCTGGCCCCTGCCTTACCTCTGGACACTTTGCCTTTATGGTCACCAGCAATTCCTTTGTGTGATCCTTGTGGATTCAGCCACCCCATTATTCCTCTCATCTCCTGCTTCCTTTCTAAAATTTTCTAGAATGTAAATTTTGTCATGTAACTCTCCTGAAAGACCTTTGCTCCCTGCTACCTGTAGAAGGGGTCTCTCAGCCTGGGGACCACACACAAGGTTTGGACGGGGGTCTCTGGACCCCTTGGAGTCATATGCAGAAAAATATGTGTGCACGTATGCATATGCATGCATTTTTGGGGGGAGGGAGGGTCCCAACCATCCTAAGTTTCTCTCAGAGGGGTCTGTTGACCCATAAAGGCATTCCTGCTTTGGGGAGTCATTTGACATGCCTACAGCTTTCTGTGCTGTGACCAGGTAGGGAAGAGGCCTGTGGTTGTGGATTGGGAGGTTGCCTCTGATAAACAGGGCAGCCCTTCAGCTGGGCCCTCTAGGATGGCTTGAGGACAGTCTTTCCTGATGGTGGGGAGAGGTGAGGGAGGTGGTTGTGTTGGAGTGGGGGGCTGGTTACCACCTGAGCCTGGGAGGCAGGTATGACTTGTGTGAGGGCATAGGAAGATCCAGCCGGGCTGTGTGGGGGTTGGAGTGAGGAGGAAATCAAAGATTGAATAATCACAGAGTGAGTTAGGGGGTCAGATGGGAAATGTTCCTGTCAGTTTGTCAACAGGAATTTCTTGACATTGTAAGAAAATCTGTGCTGAGGTTGTTCTTTTCTGCAGGTGCTTAAGCCGGACAGTGTCTGCCTGTGCATCAGTGATGGCAGTCTGCTCTCCATACTGGCCCATCACCTTGGGGCAGAGCAGGTACTGGACATGTGCCTTCTACCAGGTTCCTGACGGCCGCTCTTGAGTTCGGGTGTCATGTGGTCTGGGTACATGGTTTTGTGACTAAAGCTCTTTCAAGTGCAGCTGCCACATATGTGGCAGGCATGCTTGTGTTGGTGGCTAAGGGGTTGTTGCCTCGTGTGCGGGCAGGAGTCAGGCTATAGCTGTTGCCCCATCGCCACAGCTCCCGAGTCTGAGTCTGCCACCTCGCTAGGCTCAGCGCAGAATGTTGTACTGTCCCAGGGGGATAATGAGCACAGGTAGAGTTAGTTAGATGTTGTCCTCTGCCTTGGAGTTGCATTTTACTTTTTTTTTTTTTTTTTTGCGGTATGCGGGCCTGTCACTGTTGTGGCCTCTCCCGCTGCGGAGCACAGGCTCCGGACGCGCAGGCTCAGCGGCCATGGCTCATGGGCTCATGGGCCCAGCCGCTCCGCGGCATGTGGGATCTTCCTGGACCGGGGCACGAACCCGTGTTCCCTGCATCGGCAGGCGGACTCTCAACCACTGTGCCACCAGGGAAGCCCTGGAGTTGCATTTTAATCTTTGTTTTCTTTCTCTGTTAAGTGCACCTCCTACAACTAATAGCATGGTATCCTCTTCAGGTATTTACGATAGAGAATTCAGCAGCTTCTCATAGACTGATGAAAAAAGTAAGTGATAATTGTTGTTACTGAAATAATGAGGGGACCTGTGGGGCCTGCCTTCCTGAGTCTGGGATTGATCACTTTGAAGCAGTGCTGGTACCAAGGGAACTGGGAGAAGTGGGAACTGGGAGAAGTAGGAGCTGCCAGTGAAGTTCTTGTGACTCCTGAGTCGAGAGCTGGCCTGGAAGTCTTCTAGGGCTGTCGTTGAATAGCAGTGAGCGTTTAGACTCTACTTTGTTGTGGCTGAAGATGTTTAGGCTTCTCTCCTCACTTCACATAAAATGAAAAAAACTAAAGTCTTTGTGGTGATAGAACTGAATTTGAGATTTGTTTCTGGGGCACCAGCGCCCATGGAGTCACTGCTCACAAACTGACCTGACTGGTTGGTTCTGTGACAGTGTTTCTCCTCCTGGCCAGTGATTCCCTCTCTGAAGGATAACCTACCTCCACCAGAACTACAAGCCTACAGCTAAGTCTTGCCAATGTGCCTGCAAGAGAAATTTCTTTTGCTCTTATGACATTTTGCTCCTCATCTCATCTGAGGTCTGTAGGAGGCCTTTGGATGGGAGAAGTTCTGCAAAGCAGCTGAAAGTGGTGCTCCAGAACTGTTTGGCCAGAGAACTGCACACAGATAAAGGAACTGAGATGTTCTTTTTCTGGACAAAAACAATAGTTTTGTTTTCTCTCTAAGATCTTCAAGGCTAACCACTTGGAAGATAAAATTAATATAATAGAGAAACGGCCTGAATTATTAACACCTGCAGACTTGGAGGGTAAAAAGGTAAGTAGTGAGTGCTCTGCGTTTGCTCTGGACAGCACGGCTCTGAGACAGCCTGACTGCCCCCTTCTCCGGACCTCACTGTGTGTCCCCCAGTCACTCACCAGCTAAGGACTCGCCGCTGTTGAGGATGTGGTGAGGTTTGCAGAGATGCCTGCTGAGCAAATACTTGTGCAGCTCTCAAGTGGCTCATGGCTGCTCCTTCAGCAACAGCAGACGATCTCTGCTAAGAGCGACTTCGGCACATCGTGTCCCCTCCCTTTTCCCTTCACAGCACTGCTGTGCACGCTTCCGCCTCCCATCTGTTCCTCAGTCCCCCGTGTGCCTCCGAAACTGCTCCCGGCCCTCAGTAACCTTGGCTACTAGACACGGTCTCCTTGCCGCTTCATCTCGCTGGCCTCCTGCACCCTCACAACAGGGGCCTCTCCCTCCTCAACATACTTCTCTTTAGGCCCTTAAGAGGCTGCCTTTCCAGGGTTTCCTCTTCTCTTTCTGGCTGCTCCTTCTCAGTCCTTCATCGGTCTCTCTTCCTTCACTTGATCCTTCCCTGCAGGTGTCCTTGGTGCTCTCTCCTTGTCTGTCCTCTCCTCTTCTGTTGCATCTCCTCTCGGGACCATCACATCCCTTCCTATGTGGGAATCGTGGGTGTCCAAGCCGGGTCTTCAAATCTCACATATCCCACAGGCCCTTCAAGCTGGAACCTGTCATCTTTCTTGCCAACATTTTTTTTAACCCCTTTATTGAGATATAATTGACATACCATAAAATTAACCCATTCCAAGTGTACAATTTGAAGATTTTTTAGTAAATATAGAGAATTATATAACTGTCACACTGTCTAGTTTTAGAACTTCCATCACCCAGCCCCTAGCCCCAGGCAGCCGCTGATGTGGTTTCTCTCTCTGTACCTTTGCCTTTTCTTGGCATTTCATGTGAGTGGAATAATACAATATATGGTCTTTTGTGTCAGGCTTATTTCACTGTTCATGGCTGAAAGGTTCATCCATGTTGTAGAATGTGTCAGTATTTTGTTCCTTTTCAATGCTGAGTAGTGTTCCAGGGTATGACTGTGTGATATTTGGTTTACCCATTCACTTGTTGGTGGACATTTGGATTGTTTCCAGTTTTTGACTATTATGAATAATGCTACTGTGAGCATGGGTATGTTAAGTCTTTGTGAGGGTTTGTGTTTTCGGTTCCCTTAGATACCTAGGCTTGGAATTGCTGGGTTGTGTGATATTTTTGTTTAACTTCTTTTTTTGCTGTGCCATATGGCTTGTGGGATATTAGTTCCCTGACCAGGGATTGAACCTGGGCCCTCAGCAGTGAAAGTGCCGAGTCTTAACCACTGGACCGCAGTGGAATTCACTGTTTAACTTTTAAATAAACTATTAAACTGTTGTCCAAAGCGGGTATACCATTTTATATCCCAACCAGTAATGTATGAGGGTTCCAGTTTCTCCATATCTTTACCAACACTTCATATTGTCTCTCTTTTTTTTTTGCGGTACGTGGGCCCCTCACTGTTGTGGCCTCTCCCGTTGCGGAGCACAGGCTCCGGACGCACAGGCTCAGCGGCCATGGCTCACGGGCCTAGCTTCCCCGCGGCATGTGGGATCTTCCCAGACCGGGGCACGAACCCGTGTGCCCTGCATCAGCAGGCGGACTCTCAACCACTGCGCCACCAGGGAAGCCCTCTTTTTTTTTTTTTTTTAGTATAGCCATTTTAGTGGGTGTGTGGTGATGTCTCGTAGTTTTGAGTTGTGTTTGCCTAATGACTAATAATGTTGAACACCTTTTCATGTGCTTATAAGCTATTCTATATCTTGTTTAGTGAAATATCTATTTAAGCCTTTTGCCTGTTTTCCTCCCATGCCTTTTTTTTAAGAACAGCTTTCTTTCTGAGCTATGGTTCATGCAGCAAAGTGTACGGTTCAGTGATTTAGTATATTCATAAGATTATGCGGCCATCACCACAATCAATTTTAGAACATTTCCATCACCCAGAAAGAAACTCCTTGCCCATTAGCAGTCACTCCTTATTTATCCCCAGCCTCCCAGCCCTAGGCAGCCACTAGCCTGTTTTCCTTCTGTAGGGATGTGCCAATTCTGGACATTTCATATAAATGGAATCACGTGACATATAGTCCTTCGTAGGTGGCTTCTTTCAAAGTTCATTCATGTTACAGCATAAATCAATACTTCATTTTCATTTATTTTTGCTGCTGAATAATACTCCACTGTATGGCTGTACCACATTTTATTTGTCCATACTGATGGACATTTATTTATCCATATTGATGGACAGTTTATGGACATTTGGGTGGTTTCTCCTTTTTGGCTCCCATGAAGGATGCTGCTCTGATCATTCGTGTACAAGTTGCTTTTTCTTTCCCTTATAGATGAGGATTAAAAAGATATTTAGGGAATTCCCTGGCGGTCCAATGGTTAGGACTCCACGCTTCCACTGCAGGGGGCATGAGTTCAGTCCCTGGTTGGGGAACTAAGATCCCACAAGCTGCACGGCACGGCCAAAAAAAAAAAAAAGAGAAAGAAAATTTAAATTCTGAAAGCCATTGATATGGTGCACTGGGTAGACTCCAGGTCACTGTTGAGTAGACGTGGTGAGAGTGGGCATTCTTGCCTCAGTATTGGGGGAGCAGGGAATACACAGGGCCAACCCCTTTCTGTTTTCGTTTTTTCCTTCTGCATCTCTTGTCAGCTCAACTAGGAACCCATGTGTCATCTTGGACTGGCCCTGTCCTTGATGCCTGTCTGCTTGGGCCCAGCCCTGGGTGGTCTGGTTCCTCAGCCTCTGCTGTCTGGTTCTCCTCCCTTTGACACAGACTCCCTACTCCTTGCCTGGACTATAGCAGTGCTCGCCCAAGTCATGTCCTGTCCCCAGCTCCACCTGCAGGTAGCCTCCCTACTTCCTACATACTTTGGGGATCTTTCTTTTTTCTTTTTTTTGCCACACTGTGTGGCTTGTGGGATCTCTCAGTTCCCCAGTCAGGGATTGAACGTGGGCCACAGCAGTGAAAGCCCAGAATCCTAACCACTAGGCCACCAGGGAACTCCTGAGGGATCTTTCTAAAGCACATTCCTTCTCATACTAAACCCTGATTAAAGCTTTTCGTGATCCCCTCTTGCCTCCAGGGCAGAGTCCAGTCCCCTTTACCTGTCATCAGCTGCCTTTGGTGACCTGGCTTCTCTCCACCTCTGTGGCCTCACCCTTTCTTTACTGTCCTACCCCACCTGCTCGTCTGACAAGCTCCCAAAAGGGCCTTGCTCTATTTCACACCCCTGCTTTTGCTTCTGCCCATCCCTCTGCCTGTAATCCCTACTCCTTTGCTTTTCTGTCTCCTGTTCATGCATTTATTCATCTAATCAGCAAACCTTCACTGACCATCTGATCTGGGCCAGGTGCTGTGCTGGGAATACTGTGCTGCCACTTCTCTGTCCCTACTTCTGTGGTCTCCGAGCCTGGTGAAGGAGACAGACTAGCGCTGATAGTAAATTGTCATGATAAGGCTTTGAGTAGGGTTTACAGGATGCCATCCTGGAAGCCCTTCCCTATGCTCTTACCTCTAGAGTCTCTCCACGAGCCCCTTCCTTGCTTCTGTCAGAGCTTACTGCACTCTCTGAGGACGGCCCCCAGCCTTGTCTGCTGCCCCTTCCACTCTGCACTCCTGAGGGCAGGGCTCATGTCTGTTTCTCATCTTTGTATCCTCAAGGGCAGGTGCAGACCTTGACATGCTTGTTGACTGACTGACTGACCAAGTGGGTGAGTGAATGAATGAACGAATGTGCCTGTGAAACTTGTAACCTGTCCTTTACTCCTCAGCCGAATCCTTCTGACGCCCTGGTCCTGCTTCTTGCTCTGATCGCCAGGTTTCTCTCCTCCTGGGTGAGCCGTTCTTCACCACCAGCCTGCTTCCGTGGCACAACCTGTACTTCTGGTATGTACGGACTGCTGTGGACAGGCACCTGGCGCCTGGCGCTGTGGTGATGCCCCAGGCTGCCTCGCTGCACATGATGGTCGTGGAGTTCAGGGTAGGCTACCCAGAAGTTTTCGGGCAGGGGATGGGGGGACCTTGTTTTCTTGTAAAGACTTTGGATGCAGATGGAGCAACTAGGGTCTTAATAGTTTGGGCCTCTGTTTTTCTGTGTCATCACACTGCAGGGCTGAATAGAAGAGGCTTGCCTTTGTAAAAATGAAGTAATTTGGCACATGAAATGGAAATGGCTGTGTGTTGTCATTTTACAATTATGGTTTATCAGAATAATTTTAAAATATAAATTAAGAGTTTCAGAAGATAAGCTGTTCAGCTTGCTCTGCTCTTATTAAGAGCTGAGGCTCCAATTCTGTTACCATACCTCACACACAGCCCGCGCCACGCTGGGCTGAGAGGCCTGGCCCCCCCTTCCTATTAGTAAAGTAACTGTTCTGGCAAAAAAAAAAAAAGAGAGCTGAGGCTCCCGTTGTTAAAAGCATTTTGAGATGGGCGAGTCAGCTTCTTTATGCGAGAAAAATTGAAAACCTTCATTTTAATTTTCTCATCAAAGCAGAACCACAGTCACAAAGTCATTTTGGGAAAGGCATTTTTTATTAAAAGGATTTTGAAATGCTTTTAACCTGAAATGTAGCGTGAATGTCGTTTGATATTTCTTTGATAAGAACGGCTTTATCCATTGGTAGCTTAGTGGTTCCATCACTTAATTTTCTGGGCATTTCTTTTGTGTTTTTTATTCACTTGATCAGATTCCATGTAAATTCTGGTTTTCATGGCCAAAGAGGGAATGTGGAGAATGACACTGTTCCTAGGCATACGTCCAAGAGACAGAGAATGCAACGTTGACTGGCCAGAGTGCACCTCTGGTCCCCTCCGGGGATCCTGTCCTCACGCTCTCTTTATAGGCGTAGAGCCTCGAGAACTGGTTGATAGAGCTCTTCCCAATGAACCGGTGTTCAGGATGGACAAGGAGGGAGAGACACTATCCTGGTAGCTCTGGCCGATTGTCCCTCATAGGAGAGGGCTTGGGATCATGGGGGGCTTTACAGGTTTGAGGAACCATCCTGGGTCTTTGGTGTCTCTGGGCCCATTCAACTGTGGGCATTTCTTCCAGGCCTGCGGGAGCAGCAAGATGTGCTTCAGGTTTGGACCTGGGGCAGCCCCCCAGCCTGACCTCACTTAGCCTTCCTGCTCTTGTCACCACACTTCCGTGTGCCTGGGTGGGTGTGGACATCTCTGGGCTGTCCCACAGAGCCCTTGGCGTGCCTGCCCACCCGCCCCCATTGGGTGAGTGTGGATATTGGTGTGCCCTGGCTGGGTGGGTGTCAGTAAGGCTGTGCCTTCCTTACAGGACCTGTGGAGGATCCGGAGCCCCTGTGGTGACTGTGAAGGCTTCAATGTGCACATCATGGATGATATGATTAAGGTAGGCAGGGCCACAGCTCCCACCCACAGTGTTCCACCCACCCACTCCACATGGCCACAGGCTTCTGATGGGGATATGTGGCTTCCATGGAGGGACCTGGGTTGGGCAGTACAGGCAGCATGCAGAGAGCTCCTCTGTTGGGGGCAGCGAGGGCAGGTGTATCTGTTCTACTTGGTTCACCATGAGCATGAACCTGAGAGCCATTGGGTCTCCAAGTCTGGCTGGTATTAGGCCATTCTAGGCCCTGGGCTGTAATCCCTGAATCAGAATTTTGGGTTGGGGCCTGTCCACCACCAGGCCACTGGAACCATTCCTACCAGTGTCAGCAGCTTGTTCTCTTTTCGGACGGTCTCTCTAGAAGGCAATTTTGGCAACCTTCTGAGCCAGCTATTTTCATTCTGGGGACTCCATTCCAGGGGAAAGTGCTAGAGCATGGAGGGGGGTGGGATGTGCAAGGAAGGTCCTGCAGGGTTATTTGTACATCAGTAGGGGATCAAGTCAGCCACCAGGATCTGCATCTCCCAGAACCCAGAGCAGTCATGAAAGTGCCAGCGATATTTGGCTCAGCCAGGATGGATGTGAAGAGTCATGAGCCCCGTTAGAAGGGCAGGGCAGGGAGCACCATCCCATTTTTATGTATTAAGAAAATTCACACGTGTAATAACTATAAATGGAAAGTGACCTTTAAAAATTGTGTACAATATTAATTTTTTAAAAATAATATAATATAAATTTATTTATTTATTTTTGGCTGTGTTGGGTCTTCGTTGCTGCACACGGGCTTTCTCTAGTTGTGGCGAGCGGGGGCGACTCTTTGTTGCAGTGCACGGGCTTCTCGTTGTGGTTGCTTCTCTTATTGCGGAGCACAGGCTCTAGGTGCGTGGGCTTCAGTAGTTGTGGCACA
Organism: Neophocaena asiaeorientalis asiaeorientalis; assembly: GCF_003031525.2. Lineage (NCBI taxonomy): Eukaryota > Metazoa > Chordata > Mammalia > Artiodactyla > Phocoenidae > Neophocaena > Neophocaena asiaeorientalis. The sequence goes on along the minus strand of NW_020172445.1, from coordinate 619,615 downwards.
TGGGCTCAGTAGTTGTGGCTCGCGGGCTCTAGAATGCGGGTTCTAGAGCGCAGGCTCAGTAGTTGTGGCGCACAGGCTTAGTTGCTCTGCGGCCTGTGGGATCTTCCCAGACCAGGGCTTGAACCCATGTCCCCTGCATTGGCAGGCTGATTCTTAACCAGTGTGCCACCAGGGAAGTCGCCCCGATTTCTTTTTAATTAGAAAAAAATTTGCACATGCAGAGAAAAAGGGGTGGAGCAGTGGACACCAAAATGTTAGTTGTGTGATTAGGAAGTGGTTAATATTTTCCTCATTTTGCTTATCTTTCTGTTTACAATTTTCTACAGTGATTGTGGATTACTTGTGTAAACATATTTTAAGTAAATAAATCCAGTGGACATTTTCAGTTTCCATCTTACCTGCCTCTCCACAGCAGACCACTGACTGTTCGATTCTTCTAGAAACCACTGCACACCCGGGCTCCCCCTGGCCACTTCTCAGGCTCCTTCCCGGATTCCTCCCCTCTTCTCATCCCCTAATGTGTCCTGTGTTCTAGGTCTCCCCCAGGCCCCTGCCCAGACCCCCATAGCTGTCCCCATCTTCTCTCTTTGCTGGCCAGTGTCTGCATCTCTCCTGAGCTCAGACCAAATAGCTAAGAGCTGTGGATTCTCCACTGAGATGACTTCAAGCACTGTGACCTGATGCTTCCAGAATCCATCTTCTCTTTCCCCTCCCTGAGCCTGGCCCCTTCCAGTGCTCCTGTCCTAGACCTGCTGCCACTTCATACCTGCCTGCTGGGCTCAGGGCCCCAGCAACTTCCCGGACAAGTCTTCACCTTCCCTTGCAGTTGGTTGTTGGGTTCCATAACCATCAGGTCCTTTGTGAGCCAGTTTTCTTCCCCCGCTGCTGCTGGTCTGGTCTGGGGCACTTTGATTTCTCGTTGTCTGACCATGTACCCTCCTGCCTCTCCCAGTCAGCCTTCCTCCGCAGGGAGCCCAGGTGAATCTGTAGATCCGAAGTCTGGCCCTGTCTGTCCCCTGCGGGAAAACCCTGTAAGGCTCCCTGAGCCCTTACTCCCACCCCAGCAGTCACCCCGCACTGTTCGGCCCGCTCTGTGCTGCTCTTCGCCCTTTCCCTGCTGGGCTTTGTCCACTCTCCTCTTTGCTGCCAACTTCTGTGTAACCTTCAAGAGGCAGCCTAGAGATCACCCGTCCAGGCAGCTCTCCTGCCCAGCCCTGTTCTCAGCTCGTCAGTGTCCCCCAGGCACTGTGTTCGCTTGTCTTCCAGTTGTCTCCATCTAGACTGGGAGCCTTGTATGGGGGTGATCTGGCAGCTGTAGTGCTCAGAAAGGGTCACTGAATGGGCAAGTGTCCAAATGACAGGTGTTTTCATCAATATAGACAGTTGGTCTTCAAGGTAGCTCGTGAGATGGGCAGTGTCATCCAGTTTTATATTTTATTTTATTTATTTTATTGTATTTTACTTTATTTTTGGCTGGGTTGGGTCTTCGTTGCTGCACGTGGGCTTTCTCTAGTTGCGGCGAGCGGAAGGCTACTCTTGGTTGCGGTGCGCGGGCTTCTCATTGCAGTGGCTTCTCTTGTTGCGGAGCACGCACTCTAGGCATGCGGGCTTCAGTAGTTGTGGCTCGCGGGCTCAGTAGTTGTGGCTTGGTGTCTCTGGGGTGCAGGCTCAGTAGTTGTGGCACATGGGCTTAGTTGCTCCGCGGCATGTGGGGTCTTCCCGGACCAGGAATCGAACCCTGCATTGGCAGGCAGATTCTTAACCACTGCGCCACCAGGGAATTCCCAGTCATCCAGTTTTAAAAGGGAGATAATGAAGCTTAGAGTGACTTACCGAGGAAACGGCTTGTGAATGGTGGCAGGAACAGAAGCCAGCTGGTCGGGCTAGGCACCTGTGGTCTTTTGTGAGGACCCACTGCCCCACGTGACTGTGGCAATTACCCTGAGGGACCAGGGCCGTGGAGGTTAGGGGCCACTGGCATAGATAAACTCTGGAGACGAGGACATGGCCTTGTTCCCTGGCCCCCCGGCTCTGTCTCTGCACACCCCTACCTCCTCTTCCCTTCTCAGCACGCCCTCGACTTCAGGGAGAGCAAGGAGGCCGAGCCCCACCCACTGTGGGAGTACCCGTGCCGCAGCCGCTCGGAGCCCCAGCAGATCCTGACCTTTGATTTTCGGCAGCCGGTCCCCCTGCAGCCTGTCTGTGCTGAGGGTGCCATCGAGCTGAAGAGGTGAGTGTGGTCTCTAAGGTGGGGGTAGTGGGGGTAGTGGCAGGGTTGTTTTCTCATAGTTATTGCCCGAGTGGCTAAGCACTTACTTTGGCCACTTTCATGTGGGTGGGATGGCTGTCCTTGTCTCAGCCTTGCCCTTCCTGAAGTGGCCCTGAGTGTATAGTGGGTCCCCACAGCTTCTGGGTGGGGAGGGCGAGCCAGAGTGGGCTCTCTCAGATCCTCCCACATCTGAGACTCCATTTGAGCTAAGCAGCATGTTAAACACAGCTGCAGAGAAATGTGAATTTGGTTGCTATGGTTACCCAGTGGATCATATTCCTGAACTCTCCTGGGAATTAAAGCAGGTTAGGAATTGGCAGAGGCTGTCGTTGTTATGCATGGTCAGGCCCATCCAGCTCCAGCTCTAGCTCCCTTCATGGGGAGGGGCGGCTTCTTCCCAGAGGAAAAACTTTCTTCTAACTGGGTGGAGGCTGTGAGCCCAGAACCCCTTTGGGCTCCTGTGACAAGGGGGAGGCAGGACAGTTGCCCATCTGTGCCTGCCATCCAGAGTATCTGGGAGAGATCTTCTAGACTTTGATGCCTGGACTCCTCTCTGAGCCTTCTGAGCCAAACCTTTCTGTGACCTCAGGCTGAGGAGGCTGGTCCGGCAGCAAGCTGGCCCTGCCCCAGGGTTACTCTTGAGTATTTGGCCAGGCTGTGGCGAGTGAGTGGGACCTTTGGGTTGTGGCTCTTCTTGCTCAGCATTTTACTGAGTTGCCTTAGTCAGTTGGAGTGTTAGGAGCCTCCTAACTGGGCAGGATGGAAGTGGAAGAGACGAGAGGTTTCTGAAAAGCAGAGGGGAGCCATGACCATGCTTAGCCAGTCTCTCGTGCAGCTGTTTGTTTTTGGCCCAACGTTCCCACCCCCCATCCCACCCTCACCCCCAGGCCTGGGAGGAGCCACGGAGCCGTCCTGTGGATGGAATACCACCTGACCCCGGACAGCACGGTCAGCACCGGCCTCCTGAAGCCTGCGGAGGACAAGGTAGTGCTGTGTGCGCGGGTCCCAGAGTGGGCCGGCCCTGAGAGCAGGTGCCGCCGTGCCACCTGCCTGCGCTCCAGGTGTTCCTGGCATGTTCAGCCAGATGATAACTCCTCAGTGGCCCCAGGTCACCCGGCCCTGAACAGCAGCTTCCCACCACGAGCTGCCTGGGCTGGAGGCTGGCCAGGAGGGTGTTGGGGTGTCAGAAGCCCTCACCGCCTTCTTGCTGCTTCCCCTGCAGGGGTACTGTTGTTGGAACCCCCACTGCAAGCAGGCTGTGTACTTCTTCAACACCACAGTAGACCCCAGAGTGCCACCAGGTGGCCTCCAGACCATCACCTACACCGTGGAGTTCCACCCCCACACTGGAGATGTCACTGTGGATTTCACGCTCTCAGATGCCCTGGACCGTGGGTGCTGACCCTCACTTGTTGAGAAATAAAGTGGCTGAGGGCGCCAGGCTCTGAATGGTGTGGCTTTCTGTGAAGGAAGGTGAAGGCGCCTCTCCTTTCAGGGCCCGGCTCGGCCTCTGGGCTTGGAGGAGACCTCTTCCCTTTTTGTGTTTTTGCTCTGTGGCTCCTTGCTCCAGATGTGGTGGGAAGCGGGGATGGCTTTGGAGCTGAGGAGGGGCCAAGGAGCCCACCCTGCAGTGGTTATGAAGTGCTCAGAAAGCTCCAAGGCTAGAGCGTCCCTCCTGCCCAACCAGGGAGCGGAGCCAGAGGTGACTGGACTGGGCAGCTTGGGCTGCTCTTGGCTATGCAGTGCTGGGGCGGGCATGCTGCTCTCGTGGGAGCTGGCCTAGCCTGGCCTGCACTGGGGACCTTTGAGTCCCACCTGCCTGCTTCAGCTAGGAGGGGCTTCTGGGGGCAGAGTCGCAGACTTATGGCTGGGCCCCAGGCCTTGAAGACCCTGGCAGGGCCAGGCCAAAGACCGAGTTCAGACCCTTTCACTTGCTAAGTAGTGGCACCAGTCCACATTTGTAAGGGTCTGGCCTCCATGTGCAGCACCAGCAGGTGACCAAGACCAGCACCTAGACACCAGGCTGCTTTTCAGAGGATAGGGAGGAGGCTGTCCCAAAGCAGTTCCTCAGAGGCAGACCCAGGAAACCAGCCATCAGAAGGGAGCCAGGAGGTATGGCCCTTTCCCGTGTGCCCCCCTTTTAGCAGAAGGACCTCGTCCCCTAGAAGTCTGGGGCGGATGGGTATGAGTGCAGTCACCCCGACGTTGCCTTGCCAGGGAAGGTCAGAGAGCCCCAAGGAGGCCCTAGCCTTGTTTCTTCCCACACTCAAGGTGCCCTTCTGCTGTTTACTCCCAGTTCCAGGAGTAAGAGAACCCAAGGGGCCTGGTTTCCTGGTGGTTCAGGGCAGACTCAGGCTGTGCCCATCCTGTGGGGAGAGGCAGGAAAGGCAGGCCCCCCACAGTGGTCTCCCCACAGCCCCGCCTGGCCGCCTAGCCCCTTGGAGTCAGAGCAGGGCCCAGCCTAGCTTTTCACTTAAATGAGTGGAGAACACCAGCCTTGAGCCTCACAGTTTTATTTTTTCCTCATTATCCATCCTTTCAGCACCAGTAAAGGAAAAAAAAACACCTCTCATTTCAAAATATTTTATCAGGTGTAAAGATTGTTTTTCTTCTAGGGAAGAATCGTCTGGATATATATTTGATAATGTTCTTACCAAAACCTCAGGTGTGCTTACCATATAAAACCCCTAATGTCCCATGAGGATACAATACAGAAAAAAATACAGAAATTAAAAAAGTCTTTTTTTCTTTTTTAAAACAGTATTTCTAAATCTCAGCAAGTTAATACAATAGTTAAAAAGCATCAAGATTAATATCCATACTTAAAACTCAAGGTGGTCTGGACGAATGAAATGACCGTTTTCTTCCAAAGTTGACCCCTGCCTCCTGCCTTCTCTGGAGGAGGCTGGGCCCGGGGCAGGTGCAGAGCCTTGGGGATTTGGGTGACCCCTGGTCCGTCCTTCCCAGGCCTAGATGCCACAGAAACATCTGAGATATTTCTTTTCTTTCTTTTTTAAAAATCGAAATGGAAAAGTCTGGCTTGTACATAGACCCGGGGGTGCACAGGCTTGATGAAACTCGTGGCTGGGTGATGGCGGCCTCAGTGCTGAGGCCCTGCCAGAGGGCAGTGCGAGGGGAGAGGGGAGCCAGGCCAGCTCTGCTCTGGACTCTAGGCAGGCTGGGCAGAGGCGACCTTGTTAGGACAGGAAATGACTGAGGCACAGGGAGGTATGACTTGCCTAAGGCCGCCCTATGAGTAGGGAGAGAAGCATGGCCCACTGTGCCTTGGCTCCTCCCCAGCTGCCCTGGGAGGCAGGCGGCCCCTCTGAAGGATGAAAGCTGTGCTGGAGTCGCTCTGCTTCAGGAGCCCTGGCCCTGCTTCCGCTTCTGTCCTGGGCACACAGCTGACCCGCAGCCTAGGGGCCTCAGCTCAGGCCCAGACATCTAGGTATCACATCTGCCCCGTTGAGCTCCACCTGTGAACAGATTCCTGGCTGCTCCTGGGATTGGAGACCTCTGACCCAGTGAAGCCTAGCCAGGGCCTCGAGAGCCACAGCTTTGGAGGAGGGGTGCAGCAGAGAGCCCAAGGAGGACTACACCCTAGACGGTGAGCAGCCCCTCCTGGCTTGACTTGGGGGGTGGGACTGGGGGCCTGGCCAGGGAAGTGCTCCAAGCAGTGAGGCCCTCAGCTCAGCTGCTGCCCCAGCCAGGGGCATTCAGACCAACCAGTGCCACTGTGAGTGTGGCTCTCAGGAGTGTCTTACTCCAGTGCAGGCCTGGCCTCTGGCCTTGGCCCCCTCTTGGTCCCTCTTGCAGCTCAGTGGGTGACAAGGCACAGCATCAGCTTATTGGCACCAGGAGGCTCCTGGCAGCATGGTCCTAGTGTGTCCCCAGCCTCGTTGGGCAGAACTGGCCTCGAGCCAGGCGGGCACATTGGTTGGGGCGCTGTGAAGAGGGGAAACCATTGGGAGTTGTCAGTAACAGCTCCCAGAGTCGAAGGGGCCTCGCACCTGGAAGCAGACAAAACCCTCCCTGCGTGACTCTGGGGGGCGTCCCCAGGTGAGTTTAAAAAGGCCAGTGGGCAGAGGCAGTGCTGCCGTGGGATGAGGAGCTGTGGGCTTTACCTGCAGGCTCTGCCATGCTGTGCGCGTGTGCCTGGGGCTGGCCCTGGTCACATGGTGGCAGAGTGGATGCCAGCCAGTATCACTCCCTGCCTGGGGCGAGCAGTGACCATTGGCCTTGCCACCCCCGGCCTGCACGCTGGTGAGGGGACAGGCTGCTCTGTGCCTTGGCTTCCAGCCCCTTTGTCCAGGGCCCCTAGATCGGGTCGCTGTTGAGGATTGGCCTGGGAGGACAGAGCCGCAGCCCCACCCAGAGGCAGGTGGACGGTTCCTGAGCTCAGCCAGCACGTGGATGGGGACAGTCCCCAGGAAAAGATTGGTCCCAAACCAGAAGGGTGTCCGGAGGGGAGACAGGATCAGGCAGAAAGAGGATGTGTTGGTTTTGACAGAAGAGAAGCTACAAATCTATCATTTTCAAAACCAGAAGTTCCCCTCCCCGCTAATGCCGTGAGTTGCCCTTTTTCCTGTAAAAAAGTGATGCTCTTTCCTTGGATTCCCGTCTATGGCTCCATTGCCCAGATTGGAGTCTCCAAGGGAGGCTCCAGGCTCTGCTGTGCCTGTCTTGGGAAGAGCAGCATTCTCCCTCGTGGCTTGCAGACCCTTTAAAGTGAAGGGTTGTTTTTGTTAACTTTTTTGATTTTCTTTAAAATGTAATCGCCCTTGAATGCAAGACCCTGGGGAAGAGCCTGGGCTTGCTGGTAACTGGACACAGCCCTCACGGTCCCTGCTCATGAGCTGTCCAGGCTGGAGGTGGCGAGCCGGCGGCCGTGTGTCCAGGAATGCTTCTTTGGCTGGTTCTGATTGTGTTTGGAGTTTGGCCTTGGGTGAGGCCCGAGTGAGGGGTCTGTGGCTACAGCGTGGCACATGGCATGCGGGCAGTGTGCATGCGAGGGTGCAGGCATGCGAGACAACATGGCAGCAGACAAAAATAATGAACCCTGGACGAAGCTTGAAAAGAGATACAAAGAGTACAGAAACCCGGTTCTCATACTAACCCACGGGTTACAAACTAGGTTGTGCTGTAGATTTGTAGAAAATAACAATTTGAAAGAATGGCACTGGTTGGGCAGCCAGGACTCCCAAGGCCGGCCTGACTCCTGTCCATGGCGAGTGCCCAGAGGTGCTGGGCAGCGCTGGTTCCAGCTCACCCAGGACTGGCTGCAGCTCTCCCAGGCCCCTGCCCGCCTCCCCCAGCACGGGTGGTGCTCGCTGAGGGGACATGGCCAGGGAGGGACTGCGGCTCAGAGGGCTGGCGGAGGCCCTGCTGCTCGTGATGACTTGGCCCATTTATGCCTCCTCCTCCCCCGCAGATACCATCAGTCGCATGGCCACTGGGAGGTGGTCTGTCAGGCCCGACAGCTGGGTGATGAAACTGAATTCTTCCACCTCCTGGGCGGGGGGAGGAGAAACATCCCAGTTAGACCCAAAGGGCATCCTGTAAAGGAGAGGCCTGGCCCAGACCTTCCTGAAGGCAGAGGGGTGGGAGGATCCATGGGCCCCAAAGGCCTCCTGGATGGGCACGTCCCATTTCCAGAGGAGAGCTCAGTGCTGCCAAGGGGTGCAGGGCTAGGGTCCCCTATGCCCAGCCCAGCCCAGCCCAGACTCACGGCCTTCCAGTCTGGGCACAGCCCTTCCTCCCCGTGCAGCATGTAGTCAATGCGTCTGCCGTTGCCCTTCAGCAGCTCTTTGCGTCCCTTCTGGCCTCCCCCGGGGCTCTTGCTGCTGGGGAAGGCGAGGTACTCGCGACGACCTTCCTCGCTCTCCAGGACCCTGCTCACACAGAAGGCACAGGAAGGCAAGGTGAGCCCCGCCCCCGCTGTGGTCCAGGTCCTGAGTGTGGAGCCACGTTCTGCCCGCAAGTCAGACCAAACCCCTGCATTTAAGATCTGTCTTCCCTGTGAGCCCCAAAAGGGACTGGGATGGACAGAGACCGCACCTGAGTCTGAGTTCCTGACCGACCTGGGCCACTCCAGAATCTGCCTGGGAGTGTCCCGTGTCCACCGTGGGCTGGCAGCACTCTTTCCCTTTCTGAACTAGAACGTTGGCACCACCCAGAGCCTGTGACCAAGTTGGGGACAGAAATGCCCAGCCCCTCTCCAGGATGGTTTCTGCTCTGAGCTAAGAGTGTCCTGTTTTGGGGAACTTCATCTTTGCAGTGAGCCTCAGGGACCTTCCTCTTCTGGAAGTCCCCAGGCCTCCCATGACTCTTGTTTCAGGTCAGCAGGGGGCCAGGGGAGCCAGGAGACAACCAGACCCCATCCCAGGACTGGACTGCTGTGTCGGTCAGTCCCTGAGTGGCTTTGCCATCAAGCCTCTGAGCCTCCACTGTCCCTCCTAACACAAGAATGATGACTGTGGCCCCAGAACACTTTGGGGACCAGGTGTGTGAAGAAAGGAACAAGGTAGGATGCAGCTGTCGCTCCATTTCTCAGTGGAAGGAAATTGATAGGGATGCGTATGTGTTGGTCAGGGATCTACAGGGAGGGCAGGGTGCTCAGGTGGAATGTTACGCCCTGAGTCCGGGTTTTCTGACTCCTTGACTGCCATCTGCTTCCTGCCAGGTTTCCTCCAGAGCCTGAAAATCAGTGGTAAGGAGACTTCAAGGAACACCCCATCTCAGAGGGCAGATGCAGGCCAATGTTGGGAGTGAGAGGTGCAGCCACTGAGAGACACTACACAGCCCTGCCTGCCCGGCTAACACCTGGACAAATGGACAGGGCACCTGGACAGGCACAGCCAGCAAACATGGATTTCTGCAGGGTCTTTGTCAGCCTTGAGATAGATAACACTAATGACACGCAGAACGTCGTCATATCTCAGAAATGTAATCCACTACTGTCCTTTGCCTTTGATAATTAATTCCAGCATCAATGATCTAAGAGTTACTGATAGTCATTTTTAAATCATCATCTCATAAAAAGATAATTTTCTCAGCATAGGATGATGTTTCAAGTTTAGTCTATAATTAATTGGCTCAAATTAGCTGCAAGGAGCCATTGCCGTGGCTCTGTGCAGTCTCAGGGTGTGAATTATAAATTGGCTCTGCTGCTGGCCTCTCAACTGTGTCGTTTTTGGAAGTCTCGGGTTCAAGAATGCAGTTTGGCTGGGATGGAACTGTCTCTACTTTGAAAAGGACTGGCTTGTCTTATCTCTGTTCGTGTTTTTATTTGCCTAATGGGTGGCTACCAGCTGCCGGGCTCCTGCAGCAGATGCCATCCCCAGGGCTCTTCGGCAGGGGTGTCTGCAGCGCTTGGCCTCGCCCTCGGAGATTCTGGTCCTTTTTCCTGTGCCCAAGGCAGGCTGGGGCTCAGGGCGGGCCAAGCTCTGGTAGAGTGGACCCGGACTCTGGGTGTTGGTGTAGGAAACACCACCTCGAGGCCCCAGGCCTTCTTGGAGGCTTCTTCTTGGTAAGGATACCCCTGGGGCATGAGGTCCACCACGGCCTCCACCCACCCCCAGCTTGCCTCCCTGAGGCTCTTACAGGCGTCGTCCCATGGGGCTGTGCACTCTTGTCTGCCCGCAGAGCCCATGTCTCCACACCTGTTTCTGGGTTGGTGCTCATCCCAGACCTGAGAGCTGCCTGGATCTGCCTACCCTGGCTGACCGCAGCAGCATGGGTGCTGGGTGCTTACTTTTGCAGATTGTCAGGGGTGCACACTTCCTCGTCGTAGAGACCGTCCTTGTCCAATAGGGTACCTGGGGACAAGGGGGTGAGAGTGGTCACTGCGGGCAGGGCCCAGCCAGCCTCAAGGAGGGCTGCCTCCCTGGGGCAGTAGGGTTAGGCCAGGGCTTCTGTGGGCTGGGCAACTGAGTGCCCCCCCTCCCCCCAGCAGTGAGGTCTTGGGGGCAGGTCTCTCCGGTCCCGTGCCCAGCCCCAGCTCACCGATTGCCCATGGCTTCTCCTCCCCAGGCCCCAGGCGGCAGGGGTCCTTGTAACGTGTAAACAGGGAGTGCTGCTGCTCCAGCTTGTCGTCTGTGAAGGGAGGGAGGGAGTGCTGAGGAGCTCCGGGTGTCTGGCCTGTCCTGGAGGGCCACCTGCCCCTGGTTCCAGTCTGATCAGAGTCACCAGGTCCCTGTCCCTCAGGTAACTGCCTCTGGGTGGAGTTTGTGTCCCCAGACAGATGGATCTGTGGTTCATCTGTCACTGGGTTTCTGTGTCCTTGAGAATGCCCCCTTTAACAGCCCTCAGAATTGTGCCTGGTGGGACTTTCCTGGTGGTCCAGTGGTTAAGACTCCACACTCCCAATGCAGGGGGCCTGGGTTCAATCCCGGATCAGGGAACTAGATCCTGCATGCCACAACTAAAAGCGCCCGCGTGCCACAACTAAAAAAAAGATCCTGCACGCGGCAACAAAGTTCCCGCGTGCCGCAACTAAGACCCGGCACAGCCAAATAAATAAATGTTTAAAAAAAAAAGAATTGTGCCTGGTACAAAGTAAGAGCTGAATACAGACTTGGTGAGTATTAGCTAACCCCATTAGTCTGGGTTTCAGAGGCTCCCAGCCTTCCCTGCCAGAGGTTCATCTGTGGGGCATCTCTTTGTCTCCAGCAAGGTGGCCTCTGAGCTATTTAGGGAGATCAAGGCTTCTTATTCTAGGAATTCTCGGGGGCAGAGAAATCATAGTCTTGCTAAATGTCCCACCCCCATGCTCTGGAGGAGCAGGAAGTTACTTGAGCTGCCTGACCCCGGTCTTTCCAGCTGCGACTGGAACCCACGCCTCCCCGAGTGGCCGACCCTAATGGTGAGGAGCATGCCTCACCAGAGGAGCAGTTGTCAAAGTTAAAATCTCCGCAGACGACGTCAAATGCCACCAGCTCCTCGGGGTTGGCTGCGCTGGACGAGGAGGTAGATTTTCGGAAATCAGCCAGCCAGTCCTGAAGCATGTTCAGCTGCTCACACCGAATGTCACTGTCCTCTGTGCGGCAGAACCACAGAGAGATGATGAAGCTGCTGCCAGGCCCCAGCCAGGCCAATCCCAACACTCTGAGGGGACATTCCCCACCCGCGGAAGCTTGGGCCCCTGGACCCTACCTGGCAGGGCGTGCAGGTGTGTGCAGGAGATGTACCCGACAATTCTTTGGTCGTGAGGTGTATTTCCTACCTGCACCTGTAGGGGAGGAAGCAAGGTGTTGGTGATGAGGCCTATGAGTTAGCACTTCTCTGAGCACAAGGGGACACTGGCGACTCCTGCCCCCAGCCAGGTCAAACTCTCAGAAGCCCAGCTCTGTCGACTCCTGGCTAGACTGGGGCCCTGGGAAGAACAGCACATGTCCTGCTTCTAGGAACTTCTGCTCCAGTGTGGGAGGCAGATGCATGAAGAAGTACCAACCTGTGGCATGGTGAGTGCCACCAACAATTCAGGCACGGTTTTACAGGAGAGAGATGCAGAAATTGCTCCCCACACCCCTGCTGTCTCCTGGTGACCAGAAGGTCCACATGGATGACCCTGAAGTGCCAGCCCCTTGGTTCTTTGTCCACTCCTGCCTGGTGGCTCTTTCCTCCTCCCCTTGGTCACACCCTGGACCTGATCATGGCTTGGAGCCCATTCCTGTGAAGTCTGAATCAGGCTCCCCTCTGGGATGTGGTGCAGCCACAAAGCCCACCACCCTCGTCCACTGTGAGATGCCTTGGACCTTGCCTTCGGCTCTGTCTTCTCAGTCTCTGCCTCTCTGGCTTCATGAGCAGTCATTTTAACTGCTTTTTGATTGTGGTCCCCTGTTAGTCCCCAGATCTGGGATGACAGCTGTGGCCGGTGTCTCCATGGCACCTGTCATGGCTGGCCCCAGGCACCCCATGGCCTCCATCCTGAGCCCAGTCCTCCTTCCTCCACAGGGGCTTCTTCACGCTCTACTCTCCCCAACCTCGGTCCTTGCCTGCTGCTCACCTCCTTCACTGGAGACAGCGTCCCTGGCAGGTGGAGTGGGGCCGAGGGCTCCTCCCTGACTCCCTGCCCAATTGCAGGTTACCCTGGCAGACGGTTTCCACGGGTTGGCATAATGAAAACGAGCAACTCAGTTGTACAGCACAGACAACTTGGCCCCCAGTGGTGAGCCTGGTGCAAGCCTGAGCCTTTGTCGGGCTGTGGTCGGGGAGGGGAGGGTTGGCAACCTAGCCTGTGGGTTCTCAGGCCCTCTGCTGGAGGCTGTGACAGAAGAGTCCCTCCTGGCGTGCTCCCCAGACCAGTCTCAGGTGCCCTTCCCAGAGGCCTCTGGTTGAATCCACATCCTCTTCCTCTCTGGGCTTTCCTCCCATCTGAGCCTCAGCTGTCTTCCCCATATTTCACTAATCTATTCCAGACTGGGTTTCTTATGATGTTGAGACCCTGGACCTCGGGAAGTCTCCAGGGAGGGTGACTCTAGAGGCCAGTTCTTGGCTGAGGTGCATGCAGCAGCAGCGCGGGTGCCCCTGGCCTCTGCTGAGCATAGCTCTGCCCATCCTCCAGCTAACAGTGGCCTGGACTCATCACGGGCCCTCCGCTCTGAGAGCCTCGGGAGGCTTCCATCCTTCTTTCTGCTGCGGAAGTCAGGTTGGTATTATTCTCCTCCATGAGGTCTTTCTTGTCATCAAACACCCTTAGCTTTCTACAGCTCTTCATCCCCTTTTCCAGCCTGGATAGATGCACATCTTTCCTTTTCCAGTGCCCAGGCAGATGAATGTCTGGTTACTTGATAATGGGCCTGGATTTGGGGCTGTTTGTAAGCTCATATGTTCACCATTCACTTCTTGCCCATATTCCAGGCCCAGACCTTTGCCCAATGGTACCCCCACCCCTGGAATCCCTTGGAAATTACACACCATTGGTTCTCCCTGTTGCAAAAACACAACACAGCTTTAAAACCACAGTGCCCCCAGAGGCCACACGGTGGTGCTGTCTGCATCCTCAGGCCAGGAGTCTGTTCCCTCCTCTGTAATAATATTCACGCTGTGAGCACCATGCCTAGCGCTTCACGGATGCGGCTTTACTACAGCCTTACAACGACTATGAGGATTATACTAAAATTACACCATCCGTGGCCGGGGTCATGAGGCTCTGGTGGCTGAGGCCGGTTCAAATCTGATGCTCAAATCTGACGTTCTTGGCTCATGCCCATTCCTCCCCCTGCTCTACACTGCTTTCTGAGCTCCTGGTGACCGAGCCACGCTTTTCAACAACTGCCCATTTGAGGCTTTTAGTGCATAAGCCCCTCACTTGCTCAGCACTTCATGTCACCTGCCTGTGCTGAATCCTGGGTGGGGACGGAGACAAGTGCAGGGAGGCACCACTCAGCCCTGCTGCTGAGGAGAACCTGCCCGGAGGGAAGACACGCAGAACGAGGTATGTCAGCCCCCCGCCCTCTTCCTTCCATCAGTCCTGTGAGCTCCCCAAGATCCACTTTATTATGTGCTGGGACCTAACTGATTCCCGGGGCTTGAGTCCTCGGGAGCCTCAGAGGCTCATGTTTCTCTTGCAAAAAACAAACAATCACTCTGAGAGGTTGTGCCTTTAGTCCTGGTGGACAAAGACTGTCAATAGAGCAGGGCCCAGAATCAGGCTCTGTCACACCTGAGGCAGAAGCCAGTCCATTCCCTCCCTCCTTTCTCCGGGCGTCTCGGTAGCAGGAAAGCACACTTTCCTCGAGGATGAGAAGCTCTGCAGAGTAAATGGGAAGGCAGGGCTGGACAGGGAGCCCCGGATGAAGGGAGCAGCCCGGCTAGCACATTTCCAGCCCCTGGGCCCTTCCGGGGCTGGCCTGGTTCCTGAAACCTCGCTTATTTCACTCTTCCACGTAGAGAAAGAGGCACACTCTCGCCAACAGATATGAGCTGGGTCTGCTGTGCCGAGCACAACGGCTCTGCTCTCGAGTTCTGTCTGACGGGAGAGGCGGGCAGCAAGACATCTGGGGCCAGGGCTGAGGAACCCCCGAGGGAAAGCTGGCTTGTGCTGGACGCCGCTGAGGAGAGCTCCACTGAGGTGGGGCAGCCAAGACAAGGGGGATCAGCATGTGGAGGCCCCTCAGGGTGCTGCTGGAGCAGAGCCCAGGGAGGTTGGAGGGGCCCGGGTGAAGGCTGACTTCTCCCTGAGGCAGCAGGAAGAGGGTAAAAGGAGTCAGACTTGGGACATGAGAAAGACAGGTTAGAAATGAGAGGACAGCCCAAAACATCTGGGTGGATGCAGAGGAATGGTGGCCTGGGCAGTGATCTTGCAGCTGGAGATACGGGGTGGACCCAGAGGTATCTGGAAAGTGAAAGTGGGAGCCTGAGTAGATTGACTGGGCTCAGGGCAAGAGAGTCCTCAGCAAGTGCGGAAATGGAGGCTGTGGAGCCACTTCCCCGGGCAGGTGCCTGGGGCCGGCTGGCCATGGTGTAACAGCTTGGAAATGAAGAGGGCTGGCCAAGTGGGGCCACCTGCTCTGGGGGCTGCCAACCCCCAGCTCAGGCTGAGAGCTGGACAGAATGCAGCAGACCTGGTGCCGCCAGGTCTGCCAAGGTGGGGAGAGAAGTTGCAAACTGAGTTTCATGTGAAATTGCTTGATTTTTAAATGTTGGCCAACACAAGAAATTTTTTAATGGTGTGGACCAAATTAAACACATCTGAAGACTAGTTTTAGATCCAGGAGGTAGAGGGCTCTTCAGCATTTAAAGGATGGGCAGGCGACAAGGAGCCTGGAAGGAACGGCCAGAGAGGTAGGGGGTGGGAGGGAAGCCCGCGTCAGAGGGGCTGTCCCAAGGAGACTTAGGACCCTGGTGGGCATGATAGTTGGGGTGCCAGGCTGAGGAAAGAGAGGAGGAGGGGGCGTGTAGGCTGGGGGAAGGCTTGAAGGGGCCCTGGCCTTTGAGCGGTCTGTAGTAGGGCAGGCGGGAGGGAGAGGGTGCGTTCCCTCCCACCCACAAACTGACATGTCACCTCCTTCCCCAGAAGGTCACTCCGGCTGCTGAGACAGAACACTGACAAATCACATGCCAAAATGGGAAGGTTGGTCTCCTGTAAGAGGAGTGCCTTCAATTTCAGCATCTCAGGAGAGCCAGGGCCCACAGATCTGCGCCGGCTGAGCCACACAAGAGCCAGAGCAATGGGAGGGGAGTTCTGGGTGTTGGGGTGTGGCCCTGGCTCTGGCAGGCTCCATGTGGACCATCCGCCGGGCCCTCGCTCCTGGCAGGAGCTTGACTGACAGGTGGCACTTCCCTAGACAGGCCGAGCACAGTCAGAGCTGAGGCCTGGGCATGAGCATCTCACCACGCTGGGCCTCCACAGTAGCTGCACCAGCCCCCTCCGTTCACGGAACCCCTTCTAGGAGAACTGAGAAGTCTTGAGGGGAATACAGAGAAGATCCGCACCCGAAGCAGCTGCTGCCTCTGGGGGCGGAAAGCCCCGTTCTGTAGCAGCTGGCCAAACGGTGCTTCGGAAAACTCTGGAAGCACCAAGAGCAGCTTTTGGATGGGGAGCAGAAAGTCAACACGCTGAGCGTGTCAGGCTCAGAAGAAGATAAATGCGTAATGACCAAATTACCATGGTCTAAAAGCTCTCCCAATTGCATCCAAATTAGCAGAAATAATTATGATTCACTTTAATTAGTGACTGTGGAAGTGAAGCCTTGGGCTGGTGGGCAGAGGGCCTGGTGTGGCAGCTGCGTGACAGCCAGGAGGGAGAGGGCGTGCTGGCCAGTGAGCCTGGTGGCCTGAGGCAACGGGTGTAGTAACGGCCAGGGCCTGAGAAGCCTGCCTGCAAGCCTACAGCCATTTGTTTGCAATGATTCAGAGAAGGGGCTCCCTGCCTCCACCGCCTACCACCTTCACCACTGGCACCGTGGGAACCTCCCAGGCCTCGCTGCTCCCGTGCCGCTCCCCACCTTGTGAGTAGGCTCTGCGTTGCCCCCGCTTTACAGATGGGGGAATGGTGGCTCAGAGATCTGAGGAACTTGCCTGACATCACCCAGCCTGGAGCCTCGGCTCCTGTCCCTGCATTATTTCCCTTGTCCCTGAGCTGGGGGCCCCCCGGTTCCGCTCCATGAAAGGCCTTGTCTGCCCCATGCCCTCCAAGAGAGCGAGGACCCTGGCTGCAGTCTGCCTCCCCCCATGGCTCTGGGCCCTGCTGGCTGAGGCCTCCTACCTTGAGATACAGAGCTCCCTTCGAGGCCAGGCTGTCGGAGGACCGCCCGTTGGGGTAACAGTGATAGGCCACGTCCATGATGGGGTAGCGGCTGGCAAAAAAAAGGCCGCTGTTGAGACACTTGAAGCTGCAGCAGCCATGGCAGCCGTAGACCCCGACGTCATAGAGGATGTACTCGAAGTAGCCGTGCAGCTGGTCTTTCAACTTGGCGGCCGCCCGCTTGTCAAACACCTCCTGCAGGCACAGGAAGTCCAGGTTGGCAGGAAAGAAGGCTGAGACCTCGTGGTCAAAGGCCTCGTCCGGGTGGCGCCTCCTGCGCACGGCTGCCTTCTTCGCCACCGAGGACTTGTACGGGAGCTTGCTGTTGGCGCCCGGTTCCCCACTGCCACCGTCAGCCCCGGCCCGTGCCTTCACCAGGGACTCCCTGGAGGCCGAGGGGCTGCCCAGGCTCCCCGAGTCCCCATCCCGCTGACTCTGGTTGGGCGTCTGGCCCCGTGGGCCCCCACCAGCCCCGTTCCTGGCCTGGCCCCCAGAGGGGGGGTCGACGGCTTCAGGGGGCCGGCCCCCCTCATCACCACTGATGCGCACGATGCAGGCGTCCTCAAGGCTGCCACCTTCGGCTGGGTCCCCGGAGGCCAGGCCGTTGGCAGCCTCGTCGCTAGGGTGACGCCCACCGTACTCCACAGAGGCCGTCCTCTTAATGCTCCCAGGGACGGCCCGGGCCACACCATCACTGCCCTGCGGTGACACCAGGCTGCTGAAGCTGGCCGCGCTGATGGACGTGTTGGTGGGTGAGTCGATGTAGATTTTGATCTGTGGCCTACTGGCCCCATTGCGGATTCTCTGGCCGATTTCTTTGGCCCGGGCTTGGGTGTTGAAAACGTTGTTGAGCCTAGCCAGCGAGTCCGGGAGGAGGCAGAGGTTGGCAGTGGCGAAGCAGAAGCTTTTGCCAGGACCCGTACCCTTCCATTCACTGTGCAGGGCCGCCCCGCCGGCTGGACCCTTGTCCTCCAGCCGAGAGTAGACGTAGGGCCGGCGGGCCGACTGCAGGGTGGACCAGAGGAGGAACCCAAGGAGCGCAAAGGGCAGCGAGGCGACCAGGAGGGCCAGGTAGACGGGCGTGAAGAGCACGGTGCAGAGCAGCTGGAGGTAGCACGGGTCATCCGCCCGCTGGCGCTTCTCGTAGGTGGTGGGTATGAAGGAGGCCAGGAGCCGGTCCGCCAGCCAGTAGCATGGGAAGATGAGGGCCCAGGACACGGCGTGCAGGGCGGACAGACAGCTGTTGGGAAAGGGGGTCGTGTACAAAACCATTGCAGCTCACTGGGCGCCGCAGCCGGCCCTACTACATGATGTCCCTGACGGTGCAGGCACTTTCCTGGGCGGGGCGGGCGAGTGGGGGGCTGCTGGAGGAGGGTCACGTGCTGGTGAGACACGACTGTGGATGGTCAGCGGTGCATGTTGGCCAGCCAGTCATGGTTCCCCTCAGTGGGCCATGCTGGGCCACCAAAGGCTGCTGGAGAACCTGCAAGACAGAAAGTGAGGGGTCTTTTATTCATCTTTAGGGGGCCAGGTCGGATGCTGGGGTTGTTGCCCTGCTCACCCCATTGCTGCCTCCTCTGACATGAGCAGGACTGTTCTGAGGACCAGGCCGGAGCTGGCAGGCTCACGTGGGGCGTTTGGGACCAGGAGCGGGCCTGGCATGCTGCATTTGCCTGTGTGTTTGGCTCTCTTCAAGGAAACTGCCTGGTGACCTGACTGCCTCTAGCTGACCTTTTTTTTTTTTTTGGTTGCACTGTGTGGCTTCTGGGATCTTAGTTCCCCGACCAGGGATTGAACCTGGGCCCCTGGCATTGGAAGCTCAGAGTCCTAACCACTGGACCGCCAGAGAATTCCCTAGCTGACCATTTTGACTTTCTAAGCTAATTGCTTGGAAACTGGCCCAGGATTTGAGGAGCACAGTTTGTGGGCATGTAGGGCATGGCGGGTCCTAGAGGCTGCCTGGGCCTAACACTGGCCTGGAGCAGCCTGAAGCCCGTCAGGAGCCAGGGGTGTGTTTAAAACAGGCGAGGGGTAAGCCTGAGAGGAGCCGCAGACATAGCCGCCTGTCACTGAGTGCCAAAAAGGGGCCAGGGGGTCCTGGGGCAGAGGGCAGTGTGGCTGGCGGGGCCCCGGACGGGAGAGTCCCTCCACAACCAGGCTCTCACTGTGCCCCAGCCTGCAGCATCAGACCATCTTTGCCGTCGCACTCCTGCTGAGCCCCAGCAGAAAGTGCCTGACGAGGACCCAGGCACTGTGTGGGCCTTCCGAAGTTTTAGAATGATCAGAGTTACCCAGTTACAGGAGACCCTGATGGTCCCTGTGACCTTTGAAGAAGCTCCCTGGAGCTTTGAGGGTCAGGCCCAAGCTTCTCCCCTAAGCCCTCCCACCACACAGCCCCAGGGCCCAGCTGAGGCTCACAGCTGCCAGAATGAGTCCACTCCGGGTCCCCACCCTAGCCCGTGTGGGAGCTGCCATGGGTCTCAGAGCAGGCCCAGGGCCCCCCGCCGGGAGAGGCCGCAGGTGCATTCATTGTACTGAACGTAGAATCAGTAAAGACAAGGGTCTGGACTATTTACCCAGCCTCCAGGGACCCAGGGTGATCATTCTGTGGTGCAGCTGGTATAAACATAACGCAGAGTTTTTACGGCCAGATCAGCTGGGGGACTCATTTCCTGTTGACATCTCACGGGCCCAGCCCTGCTTCTGCCATGGCACCTTGGGGCTCTGTGTCCACAGGGCCATCTGTCCTGGCCCCACACCCTCTCTTCCTCCTGCCTTCCTGGTCACCTCAGCCGGGACCTGGGTGCCATCTGGACTCTGCCTTCCCTCAGTCCTCACATCCTATCAGTCCCTCCTGCCCACCCAAGCCCCCGTGGAGCCCCTGTGCTGGTCCAGGACTGCATCACCTGTCACCCACTTTCCCGGCCTCTTTCCCCATCAGGCCATCCTCCACACGATGGCTGGAGAGACTCTGTTTAATCCGAACACATCACAGACGCCTCAGCCCCACTGAGGCCTTGCTCAGCACTTATTGGGCGTTGCGTCTCCCCAGCCAGGCCCACCCATGTCTGCAGCCCCAGCCCTCTTTGTGTTCACCTCCCATTCTCCGGATGTGGTTTCCTGTCCACGCCTTGCTATTTTCTCTGCCCCTCGTCTAGCTGACCCTTCTTCTTCTAAGACTCAGCTTAGAAATCACCTCTTCAGACAAGCCCTTTTGTCCCCCTTGCCAGGTGGCTTAGGTTCCTTCTCTGGGGGCTCCTGTCCCCCTTGGGCATGGCCTGATCTCTGCAATTCTAGATCATAAACGCTCATGGGGTGAGGCTACCTCCCCGCAGAACTGGGGCCTTCTTGGAAGAAGGAGCTGCACTGAGGGCGCCGGGGTTCCCCGGGCTGCACCAGCAGCGGGATCTCAGGAAATGGGTGAGTGAACCTTGGTCGATCTGCCTCATGGTGTAAGGAGGGGGAGTTTCAGTCACCCAGTCGCACTACTGCGGCCACCATCTGATGTCGGGGTGTGGTGCTCAACCTGGAACAGAGCTTAATGTCGGAAGATGAACTTAAGCCGGTGGCTGTGTCTGGTTCTGAAGAATGTGTTTCACAAAGATTTTACTTTCTTCAGAGGAAATCACTTTGAAGCAAACACAGGAAGGTTACGTTTCGAAGCAGGTGTGTCTACTCAGACCACAGCCATCTGACCAGGAGCCCCTCACTCAGGTATGAACAACGAGGCTCACTGGTGGTGAGGCCAGAGAGCCGGCCCCAGTATCCTCCCTGCCACATGCTGTCCTGGAGCCTCAGACTCAGCCAGTGGCCTTCACCACCTCCCCCATACCCAGCCTGAATCCTGGCCTCTGAGGGCCAGACCCCGGGTCGGGGATGTCCTAACCCTGATGGCTTTGGTCCTGTGATTGGCTCTTTCAAGGGCCCTGTGAACTCAGGCCGGACTGGTGGGCTCGGGCCCCAAGACCAATTTCATAATGACAGTGGCTGAAATTGGAGGACTTGCTGCAAGTGTGCTGACCCTCTGTGCCATGATCTCCTCTAACCCCACAGCAGAGCTGTGTCACCTCTGTGGCTCAGGGCTCGCAGCTCAGGCTTGGAGGGGCTGGCGGCTACCCAGGGAGGCCACACCTGCCATCTGACATACTCACTTGTTCTTTCTTTAAATCCCAGCAGTTTCATTTGAGTTTAACCTGGAGTTGGGGTGACAGCCCCCTCACACTCCCACGTAGCCTGATGGGTTTGCCTTCCCCTCTCCCACGGCATACCGAGTGTACACCTACAGGAGCCAGCTGGCTCCAGGCTGGCTGCAGCGAGAGCTGCAAGAGAGGACGCAGCCGCCTGAACCATCTGGGCCCCCAGGAAGAGCCTGCAGGTCCTGTCCCTGTGGGGTGGGGTGTCTGGAGCTGCCCCAGCTGCCAGGAGCGCCTGCAGTTGGTACCAAGGTGTTCGGGGTTGGGGTCCAGGCCAGACACCTGGGGAGCCCTGGATGTCGCCCCAGTGTCAAAGAACAGACCCCCTCCCACGTCTCCCTCCCCTTTCCTCTTCTCTGTAGTCTGAGGTCATCAGCCCAGCCCAGCCAACACCATATTCCCCTGCCCCACCCGGCACCATTCCCCTGTGCTCAGTCTCAGGCCACAGGCCCCAGACCCACAGTCTGCACCACGGTCCGGAGGAGCTTCCGAAACAATCCGATTAGACTCTTTCTCCCTTTGGTGGTCTCATTGTTTCGGGGGACAAAGTCCAGTCTCCCAGTCTCTGTCTAGGGTCCTCTGTGCTCCTGCCCTTACTGGCCTCTTTCCCCACCCAGTCTCCACCTGGGCTCCTCCACCACCTCTGATGCCCACTGCTGTCTGACCTCCAGGCCCCTGCCCCTGCCGGGCTCTCTGCCTGAGACTCCTTTCCTGCTTTGTCTCCTATCAGCTCCTCCTTAACTCTTCAGGGCCCAGCTGATATGCCGCCTCCTGGCGGGGTGGGATGGGGGGGCAGGAGGGGTCTTCTTTGACCCACCCAGGGTTGCCTGTGACCCCCAAACCCTCTCCATGCTGTGCTGTCATCCTGGCAGGAACTGGAGTGGTTTAACATCTGGATCCCACAAATGGAACTCCATCAGGACTGTCTGGCTGAGCTCTGGGTGGGCCTGAGGAAGGGATGGGCCCTGCTGTGTCCAGGCTGAGAGGCTGGGAAGGTGGAGCGGGTGGGGCTGTCTGCCCTACAAGGAGCACTGTCACACTGTGTTAGGAGTCAGGCATGGCCGAGCCCTGGCTGTGATGACAGCTCTGGAGAAAGGGTTTGGGAGGAAAGGAGAGGGTCTGTTCTATTCACGCCTTGCTGCCCTCCAAGCAGAACTGGCCTGTGTTCCGTGGGGTGGCCATAGCTCTGTTATGGGTCAGAGGTAAATGCAGCCTCACTTCATAAAAGGCTTCCTGAGATGAATTCT
>NW_020172445.1:586893-597642 GCF_003031525.2 Neophocaena asiaeorientalis asiaeorientalis | reverse complement strand
TGTGGGATCCTCCCGGACCGGGGCACGAACCCGTGTCCCCTGCATCGGCAGGCGGACTCTCAACCACTGCGCCACCAGGGAAGCCCTGAGATAAATTCTTAAACCTTCGGTTGTGTGTGGCTCATCCCCAACACTGACTGATCAGGGTTAGGATCTGCTGGGACAGGGCTATTGGTTGGTGGTGAGTGTCCCTCTTCAGCTGCCCTGGGTCCTCCTCACTTCTGCTGTGGCCCCAGAAACCTTTTTTGGCAAGTTCCCTCCCCAGCCCTGACTGCAGTGGTAGGTGTGACTTTTCTGCCTTCCCTGGGCTGGTCATAGGAATGTTTTTTGTCCCCATTCAGGCATCGATGGATTTGAGGGGGCTGGCAGCCCAGAAGGCCGATGGGCAGCGGTGGCCATCACAGCGGTTCTCCGAGATGTGGTAGATCCGAGCACCTCAGTCCTTCCTGCCTGCCATCCTGGCCCTTCACGACTCTCCTGGGTCCCCTGTCCAGAACCCCTCCACCTGCCTCTCCTTCCACGGTGCCCTGGACATAAGGAGCCTCAGGTGCTGCCCACATGCCCTGCTGCCACGTGCAGTCCCTGCATCCATGCACAGAAGCTGCTGACGCAGTTGACACAAAAGGGATTGCCACCAATGGAGCTGGTTTCTAAAGCTCTGTGGTTAATTATTTTGTCTCAGTGAAATGAAAGGAGGGTAAACAAACAGCAATACATTAATTAGTCTGATCTACACTTTCTCCACGGAAGAGGAGAGCAAAGTTAAACATTGGAGGCTGGCAGCTTTTCAGAGAACCCGAGAGTCCTCGGAGGGCTGGCAGGGCAGGATGTGGTGCACAGGCACCCAGCCCGCGCCCCCAGTCCCAGCCCTTTCTCTTGCCTGGCCCGGCCCGGGTTCTGTCTCCCAGGGAGGAACACCTGCCTCTCCTCCCCGCCACAGTTCTCTGCTTCCGTGTCCTGGGGTTGGCACCTTTGCCAAGCAAAGTCCACCATGGGCATTTCTGGTGGGGCTGACAGGTCTCTCAAAGGCCCTGTGTGCTGAGCTGTTGCCAGTCACCCCTGCAGGCAGGATTGCTCTCTCAGGTTCCTATTTTAAAGCCGACCATCACCCTCGGGCTTATCCCTATTGTGAATCCTGGTGTGTGGCTTCTAGGGTTGCTTGGGATGACCTCTGCCCCAATACCATCGTTTCCAGAACTGGCCTGGAGTCCCAGACACCCTCAGGTCCTGGGCTCAGGAGTGGGGGTCTACAGAGTGCCCAAGAGAGGGCTCCCAGGACTCAAACACTCTGTTCTAGAAGCAGAGACCACAGCCTCACTCCCTCACCCCCGGCTGCATTGCTCAACGCTCAGCATGGGCTCAAAGGTCAGGCTGACCTGAATGAAATCCTGGCACTGGAGTCAGGCTCACTGAGCCTCTGTCTCATCATGGGAGTAACAATACCTGCCTCCCAGGACTATCACGAGGATTTAAAGGGGGCCAGGCCACTAACATGGCTGGCCCTGTTTCCTTCCCTACCTCCCCCTCTCCTTGCAGGGCCTCCCTGACCACCCCTCCCCTGAGGCTGGCCCTGTGTGCCCTGTTTGTTCTCCCCGACCTGTAAACTCAGTGGAGTTTGCAGACAGGACCAGCTGGTTCTGTGTGCTGTTCTGGGGCAGCCCGAGCCTGCCCGCTGTATTTCTAGGCCCCGGACTGACCTGCAGAGCCCTCAGATCCTCAGAGATGCCTCCACACCTTAGGTCGGAGCCGCTGGCCTTCACTAACTTGTTCCTCCCCCTGCGGCGAGGACTGGACTGGGTCTGATTGCGACAAGGAGACCAGGCTGTGGAGCCAGGATGGACAGAGGAGCAGAGAGCTCCAACAGTTTGCAGATGGGAGAGGAAGAGGTGGCTGGTCAGGTCCTGGACAGCACCTGGGAGGTCACAGGCCCAGCCACTCCCAGACAGGCAATGCCTGGGCCATTGAGAGCAAGCAGCTCATACCGCAGTTGCTTCTGCAGGTTACTGATGATCTGTGGTGACCCGTCAACACGGAGACCCCTGTTTGCTAACCTGTGACCTGCGGCCACCACAGCATGAGAAGTGGGGACTCGGACTGATCAAAGTCACTGTCCTCAGAGCTCTGGGGCTGGCTAATCTGCCCTCCCCTGGGGAGGGCATCCTCAGGAACAGGGCCTGGCAAGGCCTGGTCCTGTTTGAGTGAAGATGGCAGGATAGAGAGATGGGTCCCCAACAACCCTCGTGGGCGAGCTGCAATGGACAGGATCTCTGCTACTGGATGCCAAATAACACTGGCACTGAGACGCCATCCCACTTCCATCTCCCTGGGAAGTGGACCTGGCATGTGTGCTGATCCCCAAGATGAGCTGCACAGAGGCCCAAAGGGTCCTAGGGGTGCTGACTTTGAATTTAAATTTCTCCTGCAGCATGAAAGTGAGTAAGCCAGACCAGTTCTACTGGCGAAGGCAAGCCCTGGCCCCTCTGAGGAAGCCCACACCATCTTTTGGGATCTCTAAGCCTTACTTTGGGAATTTCTGGGAATCTGGGTCAGGTGTTGCCCCATGTTGGGCTAGGATGGGCCCTGGCCCTCCCTCACACCACTTGCATCTGGTCCTCATGCCTGCTGAGCCCTCTCATCCCGGCAGCAGGGCTGGGAGTCCTGGAGCAGAGGGACCTCCTCTCGTCGTCTTTGTTTCCAAAGGCTCACGTCTAGCAGGAGCTGAGCCAAGCCCCAGGTTTCCGCAGGAAAGGCGGAGAGGAGTGTTCCAATCCGACGACCAGAATGTGCTCGCATCCCCGGCAGCACTGAGATCAGGGCCGGCCCATTTCTGCCTGGATGCCTGCTGGGGAGGGGTTGGCATGGCAACATGAGCTCTGAGCTGCTGAAACTTGGAGTCAACTCGTAGCTGGGAGGACAGAAAGAACGACGGAAGAGGATGCTTGCCCATGCGACGCAGGTGAGACAAATCCAGGCTAATCCCTGAAAGCCACATCCCAGAAGCAGAACCGGGGTCCAGGGTCTGGTGTGAACACGTGCTGTAGCAACGACTCCCACCAACACAGCTGTACCAGGTAAATGTCTATTCACCCTTCCATGTCCAAAGCACCTGCCTCCCCTTCCTTGAAGCCCTCCCCAGCCTCCCTACCCCTCCCATCTCTCCCTCCCTTGCATATCCCCAACTGTCCCTCTAATCTGGTACTTGCCGGTTTGCACATAAGGCCCCCCACCAGCCTGGGAGCTCCCAGTGGAGTCTCAAACACCAACACAGGCCCGAATCCTAGCCTGCTCCAGCGCTATGGATGTGGCAGACCTACTTTGCTGCCCCACACCAATGCAAGGGGAGGGCCATGAGCTACACCAGGCCGGTCGGCACCCCAGCAGCCTCTTGACCCCACTGAATGGTCACACGACCCTAGCTCTTCCTGGACCCCTCGGGAAAGAGGCCTGCATTTTCTCTGAGATGGAAGCACTAAGAGCCTAAAGCTTCTGGAGCCCTCCTGGAGAGTGAATCCAGTTCAGAGGAAAACAGACCTTAGGGCTGGAAGGAGAGAGGTCAAGTCCTGGTGACATCTTTGAGCTCCAGTTTCCCTGTGCCTGAGGCCAACGCAAGCCCCAGAGTTTCTAACTAACGAGTTGGCAAAGTACCTTTTTCTTTGCTCTAGACACTTTGAGGTGGGTTTCTGTCACTTGCCACCAAAAGGATCCTGACTAATATATACTTGCTACTTGATTTTTCCAAAACTTAATTCTTATCAGTTCCCTTCCTGTGCAAACCTCCCTTGGTACCCCCTGGCTTGCCTACTGGGAAAAGGGGGTCTCCCTCCCGAGTCCTCGAAGGCCTGGTGAGACCTGGTGCCTGTGGTTTGTGACCCATGAGCATCCCTTAGGAGACATGAGTGCAGACATTATAAGCACAAACTCTGGTGTCAGAAGTGCAGGTTCAGGTCCTCCTTCTGATATTGGACAAGGTGCTTAACTGACTCTCTGAGCTATAGTTTTCTCATCTTTTAAGCACACATAGTAACAATATCTCAGGGTAGTTAGAGAGGATGGATGGGCAGCACTTAGCATGGTGCCTGACACGTCTCTAATACAGTCAGCCCTCTGAATCCACGGTTCCTCACTCCTCCGTATCCATGGATGCGGATCCCACAGATACGGAGGGCTGACTCTAAGGGACTTGAGCGTCTCTGGATTTTGGTATCTGTGGGAGGTCCTGGAACCAATTCCCTGTGGATACTGAAGGACGACTGTAATATTACTTCATTACCACTACTACTACTGTTAATTTCCTTGTTGCAAAGGCCCTCAAGATACAGCTGGAGCCTTTGAAGTTTCCTCCTCGTGTGCTTGGTTGCTTGACAAAAAGTGTGCCCTGCTCTCCCAAATGAGGGGCGGGGATGGTGCAGGGGATGCCGGGCCTCCATCTCCAGACAGGACTGTCTATTGTGGGCTGCTTGTGCAAGCCCAAGTCACAGGCCTCTGCAGAAGCCAGATGCAGGCAGTGGGGCCATAAAATTTTCAAAACGAAATTTTCCATGGGAGCTATTAATGCGTCATGTGGTTTCTGAGAATAGGAACAGGCTGCAAGCAGCTCTGTGGCGCTCCTTCAATCAGTCAGCCTCGGCATTTCCATGTCAGAACTCAGAAAGCCCAGATAAAGCCAATTCCTGCGTGACTGGAAAGCAAATCTTAAGCCAAGTTGAAGTTATATGTGCTGGGGTGCCCCAACCAACCTAGTGGTTAGAGTTGCAAGACCTCTGGGTTCAGGACCTTGTGTAGCAGGGATGTGGGCCAGTTGCCTGGGAGTGTGGGCTCCATAATGGGGTGGGGCTGAGTTCAAAGATCTGGCCACCCTACCCTCTACGGTCTGCCATTCCAGAATCATCTGTTGGTGACTGAAGTGGGGACTGTTATGGAGAAGGCTGGAAGGTGGCTGATACCTAAATCTACCCCTGAGCCATCCTGAGCGGCATCTTCTCTCATTCCTATGTACCCTTGTATTAGGTTCAGGAACCTGCCTGCAGCCAGATCTGTCTGCCTAGAGTCTGCTGAGGGCTGAAGCCCGTAGGGCGCCTGCCAGTCCTTTGCTCTCACGACGGCTGAACCCAGGGTGGGGAGGTGCTGGGGGGTGAGGGCTTCCTGCATGATGAATATCAGGTCTGAGATGGCCCTGTTCACAGGGTCTGCTCCACTTGGCATTGACAGGGCAGCTCCAGGGCAGGACTGGAGCAGGCAGTTGTTGACCACTGGAGAGGTCACGTGCCAATAGCTGAGCATCTAGACGGGCCTGGGCCTCCTACTTCAAGAGCTCTGAGCCTGCCCAGGTGCTGAGGTTTGTGCCTGAGCCTCACCTTGCAAGTGGCCAGAAGCCGGGCATCCTGGAACTCCCTAGCAGGTTACATCACCTGCCTCAGGTGAGCCCTGTGTTGTCTGCTCTGTGACCAGCTGAGTGCCAGCCCCCAACAAGTTCCCTGCTGGCCAGCGCCACTCAGGAGAGTCCTTCCTCAGGGACGGACACTAGGAGGAATCTCGCTTCTCTCAGGCTCCGCTATTGAGGCTTTTGTCCCAGCAAAGTCCCTGCTTCCCTGACAGAGCTGATGTTAATGGTCCCTGAGCCGAACAAGGCTTGGAACATACTTCACTTAAGAAGAAAGGACAACATACTTTCTGTGGGAGTGGAACTTTAAATACAAGTCCACACAAATGGCAGGATTTATGCAGACTCAGTATTCAGCTGGGTTTCAAATACAGCCTTTCCTCCTGGAATGGATTGGCTGGCAGAGCAGTGTGTAGGCATTTCAAGGCACCAGAGAACACAGATGAAGACAACAAACCTCCCTAAAACGGAATAGGCTTGCTAAAATTCTTCTGAAAGGCATCATTTCACATTCAGCCTGAAGTTTTCTATGCAAAGAACATTTAACAAACTGAGTCCTAGAGAAGAATTTATGCAAAGATTAAAAAGCAAATCAGTGCGAATGAGTAAATAAAATCAGGCATCAGCATCTCACCACCCTTCCCTGTAGCTCTGGGCAGCTGGGCCCGAGGGCTGCATTTCTGAACTGAGACTGGATCTCACTCACCACTGAGGGCTGAGGTCCTTGTCCTGGGCCCTTTCAGAGGCCTTGGACACCAGGCCACTGCTATCCTCAGGTCCTGCCTCTGCACACGGCACCACAGGAGCTCTTGGCTCTGAGAGAATCAGCCAGAAGACCTCCTGAGAGAGGATGGCCCAGCTCAGGCCGAACCATGGACTGCTTGCTCGGGGAGGCCTCCGACCTGCCTGCAGGGCTGTCCTGGGCCTGCTCCAGAAGGTATAACTGGGAGGGGATTGGGGGCTGCTGTCTGCTACCCTGGGGAGTGGGACTTAGAGCTACATTTGCATGAGAATGTGAATTAGTCATTTGTCCACAGCAAAGACCAGTGGGGAAGACATCATGGGGATCTATAGCCCCCCAAGTTCCCTCTAATTGCTACCACCAAAACTGCTTCCAGGGGTCTTCTGAGGCTCTGGGTTCCAGTTAACCCCTGCCTCTCTGGTAGTGGTGCCCTGTCTATACCTGCTCTTAGCTGTTGAATCCTACACTTCTGCAACGGGAGACAAGAACTCTTGGATGGAGACCACATGTCCCCAGATTGCTGGTGTAGACATTGCTAGTGTAGACAGTGACGTGTTTCCATTCAGGAGTGACTAACTTAAAAAGGTACGCATGCTTTGCCTTTGTGAAGATCCGGGTTAGACTTTTCTTCCCTTTTTGCCCACATCTGCCTGCAAGCCTAGGACAGGCCTCTTACGTCGCTTTCTCTGGCCCCTAGAGCAGTGCGGGCCTACTTTCTAGGCATGAGGCAAGATTGCACCTCCTGGTCCCCTTGCAGTTGGGTGGTATCGTGTGACTAGCTCTGACCCACAAGCTGTGAGTGAAAGTGATGTGTGTCACTGCTGGGCCAGAGTACTTCACAGCAGGTATATGTGGTTGGTCCAGGGGGGCCAAGCAGGGCCTGCAGGGGATGGGAGGAGGGAGCTTCGAGATGAAGCCAACAGCCTGGGGTGTCAGAGCCCAGAGGCCAGGCGTGGTCAGATGCTGCCAGGTCGTGCTGGCTGACTGGTGCCCACCAGGGCTGATGAGGGGCAGAGGCAGGGGCAGGGCAGCAGCTGTCAAGCTGGGAGGCTGGGGGTGCTTGGCATCCATTCCCTATGAGTCAGATGCTGCTCGGGGTATTTCACAGCAAGGGCCCAAGAATTTCTGGGGTCAGAGCCTTGCTTTCTAGGGGTGTATATTAGAGTGTGTGTGGGGGGGTCCTCCTAGAGGGTATGGAGACAGGAAAGTGGTGGGTGGTGGGTGAAACAAGCAGTGAGCAAGGGAGGGAGGTAAGATGGGGTGGCAGAGAGAGCTGAGAGTAGGCGTGAGGAAGGCAGTGTCACTCAGGAGTCCTGCCTGCCAGCCTGTGCCTTTGATGGCCACAGTGACCGCCAGATCCCAGATTACAGGCCAGGAGGAGACGCCGGGGGAGGAGCAGCTGTGGAAAATGGGCTTGAGAAGAGGCTCCAATGCATGCACTTCCAGTTTACCCCTAGTTGGTTCTGTTTAACTTAAGTGCTTAGAATCCGGTTAGCATGCAACCCATACCACGCAGACCTCAGAGTAGTGAGAGCCTGGTGTGTGCTGGCTGCACTCTGGAAGGACTGAGTGACCCCCTGGCTGTGACCCTCTGGCTGGCTGCGGGTCTGGGCAGCCACCCAGCTTGACGCTACCTGCACCACCCCCACTGCTAGACAGAAGGTGCACAGGGTATCTCACTGGGCTTTCCGGAAGAGATTTGGAAAGAACATTTCCAGAACAGAGGTCAGCACCAATGCGAAAACAGTCTATGCAGTTTCAACCAGATTTGCTTTAAGAAACAGGTCCAACAGGAGGCCTAAGCGGCTTGATCCTCATCTCTCCCTCAGCTCTCTTCCCCCGGTCCTGGGCCACCATCCTTCTTGTTCCCTTCCTGCCCTTGGGACTGCTCTTTCTCCGAGCCCTTTGTTGTCCCCTCCTCCCTGGCCCACCCCTTAGGAGCTGGACCTTCCCCTGCCTCCTCTCTCTTCTCTTGGTTGATCTCTCATGGGTCACCTGTTCCTAGGTGATAGCCAGCCCAGGTGTCTCTCCTGACCTCTGACCCCATGAATTTAATTGACAGCTCTCTATCTTCCCCTAAAAGTTTATCATTTGTCTTCCTCTACTTCCCCAACACCATCTCTGTCTCCTGAGTGGTCCTAGGCCCCTGGACCTCCTCCATACCCACCTCCTGTCACCCAGCCCACGGTTCTGCCTCCCTAATCCCTTGCATCCATTCCCATGGCTACGCCCAGTTCAGGCCTCACCCTCTCCCACCTAGATGCTGTGACAGCCATCACCTGGTCCCCCTGCAGCTGGCCTCCCTCCTCTGATCCACATGGCAGCTGGTGGCATCTTTCTAAACTACACATTAGGTCACATTGCTCCCCTGCTAAACTCTTCAGTGGCCCTTGCTGACCCCAGGAAGATGCACCTGGCAGAGAAGGACAGGAAAGGGGGGGTGAGGCCCAGCAGCCTGATTGCTTTGCATCCGCCTACTTCTGAAGTCCCGGGGACCCCGACCTGCGCAATTTCCCCCGAAGCCCTTCTAGCCCTCCATGCCTTTGCTGAGGCAGTTTCCTGCGGCCATCGTCTGTGCGAAGGGATGAGGCCTCAGCAGGAGGCGCTCAGGGTTTGGAAGTCACAGTGATGGTCTCTTCACCAAACCCCAGCCAGTCCCCTCCTCTGTGGCCCCAGGGATAACTAGAGACCTTTGGCCCGGCTCAACTGAGCCATTTCTCTCTTGACCTTGTTAGTTTCCATGCATTTATTGCATGTTTGCAGTCTGCACACCAGAAAGGTAACCAGCCTCCCATACTTTCAGATCTACCACACTAGACACAGAACTGAGGGAGAAAAGGCTTGAGCAATGTTGGCGAATTCCATACCTCAAAACAAAGGGAGGGAGGGCCTTATGTGTGTGGCCCTATAGCGTGTCTGCAGGACCAGGGACCCTGCCCACATGGTGACACCAGCAACTTTGGAGCTCATCCACCCACTTTGGCCTCCAGTCCTGGGGAACTCAACTTCCTTTTTCCCCTTGCAGACACTCAGTACTTTATCCCATCACCTGTATGTTGGGCACAGAGCAGGCAGATAATAGGAACCCCTGATGACTGATTGACAAGTGACAGCCCTGCCCCCTGCAGACCTGGAGTCCAGCCAGGGTGGCTTCAGCAATCCAGCTCATCTGGGGCCACCTGTGGCCCGCTCAGGATCTCAAACTCATTTCCTCTCTCCCTGCCACACTCTCTCCCTGTGAGGTGGGACTACGAGCCAGTCCATGGCAGAGACATGAGGGAGACTAGAAATGAGCCTCAGAAAAGCAGAACTAACAGTCCACTTCTTGGGACATCTGAGCAGTTGCTGCACAGAACACATCTCATAGAATGTGTTCTTGACACTGATGGTGCAGCTAGGCTGTACAACCACCCCAAGCAGATGTTGTTGGCTCCATCTACAGATGAGAAAACTGAGACTCAGAAAAGTAAATGACAGTCCCCAAGAAGTGTAGCCTGGTCACCAGACCCCAATTTCCCTTTCCTCTCTGCATTTCTTACCAAAGTTTAATACACATGATATGCAAAATATGCAAATGCGCGCTGTCCAGCACCAAGCCCCGCTACCTCCAGGACAAGTTCCCCACACTCTCCCCTTTGTCTTGCTTGTTCTTCCCTCTCAGTTCCCACCAAACAAGATCCTCACCCTGTCTTTCCAGTCTCTAAAGCTTACATTTGTCACCCACCCCCACTGAGCCCTTAGTGAAGATCCTAATAATTTTCCTCCCTCCCTGTGGACTGCCGGCCTTATCCATCTCCTCTTTTGTTTTTCCATCCAGTCACCATCACCTTGGACCCCCAAATCTCCCTACTCCCAGCTTGGTGACCTCCCCAGAAACCGTGAAAACATCTAATTTACCAATATTTGGGAGGAAGCAGGTTCTTATAATGGTCTTGCTGTCCTGGCTCCTGGACTGAAGTTCCCAACTGTCAGGGGGTCAGAAAATGTGTTTCTGGTTTCCACTTTTATTGTAGTAGTTTGAATTATTTCTCTGGGATGGATTCGAGACTAGAATTACGAGGTAAACTTTAAAGCTTCTGATACATATTGCCAAACTGCTTTTCTCCAAGGTTGTTTGAGAGTGCCTGTTTCACAGCATCCTTTCCGTGAAATGCACTGGGCTTTAGCATTAAAAAAAATTTTTTTTAATAGTTTAATGGGTAATGATATCTGATTACAATTTCCAGGATATTTAAATTGTATTCCTTCATTATTGTGAAGTGCTGCCTCAATCCTTTTCCTACTTACTGAAGGAGTTCGGATTTTCTCCATAGATTTGGGTGTGTCAGACATACCCCCTCTGTAGGCACTGAACCACATGCGGGTCGGTTCAGAATGGGACCAAACTGCTTGCCCCAGATTGCTTACCCCAGAGCTGTGTTTTCAAACTTTTTATCCAAGCAGCAGAACCTTTTCTCAAACAATCTCACACAGCACCTCTTTATATAAAGCATTAATAAGTAGCCTATGAGGGGAGGCCTGGAGTGCCCCCTCCCGTCCCCCTCCCCCTTCCAGAAGCTCCTCTCACCTGAGGAGGGGCCGCAGGGACCTTCTTGTCCTTCTGGCTGAAGAGGGAGCACTCCCTGCG
>NW_020172445.1:586536-586819 GCF_003031525.2 Neophocaena asiaeorientalis asiaeorientalis | reverse complement strand
GCAGTACAAGTGACCCAGGTACAGAGACCGAGGGGCCGCACCTGCACCGGAGGCACCGCCACACCCTCCACGTCGCCAAGGAGAGGGTGTGGGCCCCGCTGTCCCCACGAAGTTCAGCCAGAGGGGGTGGGAGCTGAGGTTTGTGGGACAGACCTAGACAGGCCCGGGGGATAGGAGGATTGACAGGTGCGGAGGACTCCGTGGGTGGGGGGCACGAGGCTTCCACGTGGACGGCTGGACCCTGGCCAGGCCGGCGATGTGCAGGTGAGTGGCAGGGGAGAGG
>NW_020172445.1:569211-586518 GCF_003031525.2 Neophocaena asiaeorientalis asiaeorientalis | reverse complement strand
CCAAAACAATCAGAGTTCTCCCCAGGAGCTTTGTGTAATCTCAGCCTCACAAAGACACCTGAGGGTGGGGGAGAACTGAACCCAGACCCGGAAAGAGGGACAGTGGCTACTGGGACGAGGGTGGGGCACAGGGAGGAAGCCGCTTGGCCGCAGATAAGGAGTAGACAGGCAGAGGAAAGGCTCAGCGGGGACGCTTCGTGAACCCAATGGGGTCTTCGGAGGGGGGCGTTTGGGAGGGCGCTCGTGTGAGCGGAGACCTTTGGACACGAAGCCACCGGCTCCTGGCATTCCTTGTTGACCCAGTCGGAGGATCAGCGGGCCCAGACACTCACTCCCTAGTAGGGGTTCTTAGGCCCGGCTGACTCTCTGGCACCGCCCCACTCTTGTAGCCCCGCCCCGGCCTCAGGTGTTGGATCCACCCCGATTTTCTGGTCGCGCGGCCCCTGGGCCCTGGGCCTCAGGCACTACCTGGCCTCGACTCTCTCGGCCCCGCCTCCTGAAACCTGGCCCTGGGCAGCTCTATGGCCACGCCCCCTGGCCTCGGGCAAAGTCCTGGCTCTTTAGTCCCTCCTTCCAGTCCCAAGTCACGCCCCCGAATTTGTAGCCGAATCCCTGGCTTTTGGCCCGGCCTCTTGGATTTCGGCCCAGGAAGTTCAGCCCGCACCCCGCGCAACCCTGCGCGGAGCTCGTTGGCTTTACACCTTTTCAAGCCAGTTCTGCTGCCCGGCCCAGAGCCCTCTTACCACCCGCACATCGCAGGCAAGGCAACCGTTACTCCCCAGGGCCCCTCTGGACCAGACCCTGTCCTGTATATACACTTATTTTGCAAATCACCCAAACTGTTTAAGAAAAATCTGAAATTTGAGTCCCAAGCCCTCTGCCCTCAAGCCAAAGATGTTGCAGAGGAGCTGGAAGGAGTGTCTTCTCACTTGGGAAACAGTTGGCGCCCTCCTGATTAGAAATCCATTAGAAAAGCTCCAGTGAGACAAGGGTTCTAGTCAGCTGAAAGGTCTTGGGCAAGTCATTTAACTTTTGAGCCTCAGATGCCCCCTCCCCCGTAACACTGGGGTTCTCTACAGGATCTTGGATGGCTATGGCCAGGACCAAGTGAGCACAGGTACTGGATGTTACCAGATCAGAGCGGGAAGAAGGAAGCCTGAGCCCCTAGGTCCTTGCTCTACATGCTCTACACGAGGGGGCCCTTGTTTTTATGGGGACACCCTGGCTTATTTCCTCTGAGTTAAGCACTTGGCAGGCATCCTTCCCCACCCATGGCCTGGGGAGTCCAACCTGCCAAGACGTTAGAGGGTGTTCTGTCCCCTGTGCCTGGGACGCCTGCCTCCTCACCCTCAGTAAGCCGCCTTCACCCTGTCCCTAGACCACAGGCTGACAGACATCTGAAAGTGGACACAAAGGAGCCATCCCAACCTTTGCGGCTCTCAGCTCCCACCGCGCTCTCCCAGAGCAGTGAGGAGCTCACACCTCATCTCTCGATGAGAGATTTGCCAAGGAGGGTGTCTTTGTCCTCAGATATTCCCCTAACTATCGCCCGCAAGCTGCATAGCCTCTCTCCCCTCCCAAACTCTTCTGAAAAATCCCCTGTGTGTTTTTTCAAAATAAAATTAAATGACAGGAAGTAACTATTTAGGGAGGGGTTCCTGAGGGGAAATGGAATCTCTGCAACCTTGAGATTACAGGACTTTTCCTCTTCTCAAAAGACAAGAAAAACATGTCAGATCATTGATATTCTGAGCCAGACCTTGTTTTGAAATACACTCTCCTCTGTCCTTCAACAAACTACAGCCTTTCTCCCTCTTTGAAAATAAGACCACATCAAGTCAGGGATTAGAAATGGGAAAAATTCAATCAGAGCCTCCCTCTGCCAGTTATACATCTCAGTACACTCCCAGGCGAGCAGAATCAGCTCCCACTATAACCCAGCTCAGCATCATCATTCAAAACGCACCAGTAGGAAATGGTGAAACAGAAGGACCTTTGATCCCGAGTGAGCGAGGCCTGCAGCACTGCTCTCCTAGCTCTGGAAGCTGGCGGTGTCTGGGGCCAGTGGAGCTGGGGCCTGTTGCTTAAATAGGCAGTGGGAGGGGGTTAGGGCGGGCCTGGGGGGGTGGGCATGGAAAGTGGGCCATTTACCCAGCACAGAAAGGCAGTGTCCGCCGAGCCAGCAGTGGTCCTAAACACGCGCCTGCCTGCTTATCCACCATGAGCCTCAAGCCCACAGGCCCACAGACCACAGACCATCACCTGGGATGACCCCTGATGGACGTGCAGCTCCAAGTGAGACCACATGCCCAGACGCACAGAGCTTGGTCTGGGTTCCTGGATGCCTCTACCTGTCCTGAGACACAGCCTGGAGAGCAGAACCAGCTGTGGAGTTGGATGGACCTGCTCCCTAGACCAGTAAGTAGTGGCCTCAAGCAGGGCATCTCACCAAGCCTCAGTTTCTACTTTCTTGTAATGAGGATAATAACACTGACTTTATAGGTCCATAAATAACGTTTGCAAAGGGCCTAGCGCCTAGAAGGTTGGTTTGTTTACCCACATGATGATGCTGGAGTCAGGTTACGTTCAACAAAGCTCAAGCCCAGAGAGGTTTGGTAACATAAAGTCACACAGCCCTTCAGCTGAGTGTCAGGGTCAGACTTCATGTAGACCTGAGACTAAGTTGGGTTGGCAGAAGCCCCTTGAGGTGAGTGTGGGGAGCAACTGCTGGCCTTGGGAAGGGTCTTGACTGAACTCTGGTGAAGGAGTTACCCCTAGAACCCCAGCACCAAGGTAAGGGAAGAGGCATGGCTGGACAGGCAAGTTGAGCTGGCTAGTCTGTGCATTTGGTTGGGACCTTAGTGGGGGATGCAGAAGTATCCTAGAATAACTACTAGGAATGGCTGGTGAGAGGAGTTTGTTTCTTTCTACTTGTACAGAGCAGGTCTTGTTTAGGAGCATAACTGTGGTTAGAATACACATGTGTGGTTAGAATTGCATGTTTTTTCCTGAGGTTTATCTTTACTCTCATGATGTCAGCTCTCTTGTCATTCTAATTTCAAAAGAACCTATCTCCCTTCATTTTGGCTTGCCAGATAATTTATCATTCAAAAATTGAACTAGCAAATGTTTATTTCTTTCCCTGAGAGTCAAACTTGAAAGGCACAGTGTGTATACTTTAGTTCTAGGCTGAGCTGTTTTTTCATCTCTGGAAACTTTTCTTGTATTATTTCTTTCCGGATGTTTTCCTCATCGTATGCCTCATCCCATCCATCTCTCTCTGTCCTATTTTTGGGCTGCGACCCCATTTCCCATTTTCCAGCTCAGTTATTTGCACCTTTGTTTGTTTTCTGTGTCTCCATTTCTGGTTGGATGTTTTATTTTATCCTCAACATCACTGATTCCTTTGTTCTGTTGTTTCAGTTAGGCAAACTACTACATCCAGATGTTTTTCCATTCTTTTATAGTCATGGAATTACAGCCATTTTTTGTTGTTGTTGTTCTGTTCTGTTCCTGTTAGTAGTATTTTGGTCATTTATTTCTTTCAGCGTAGTTACTACTCAGTTCACCTTACTTGCTCCTGAGGCTTTGCAGATTCCATCATCTAGAAACAAATTAATTGACGTTCCTTGAGGGCCTACTGTGTTCAGACACTGCTGCTTAGTATCTAACACTGTGGCACCTGCTTCCCTTCCAAGGTTAACTCAGGAGAATTCTGCAGTTAGAGCTGCTTTGAGGGAGATTCTGATTAACTGAGATTTATTCCATCTTGTTCTAAAAACAATTCAAGATGACTTAAACTGTGTTCTATGTACAATATAATATGACTTTTTTTAAAGCAGTGAGAGAATTAGGGCTAAGGGAAAATAAAGGTGGAAAAAACACGAAGCAGCCAAGCAGAGATGGGAAGATGGAGTGAGTGAAGGGAGGGTCTTGATTCTGACGGTAGCCTCAAATGGGCACAGAGGAGATGTGCTTTATGACTGAAACCTGTCCGTTTGATTTTTGTTGGTGTTGACCCTTTGAGTTCTTATTTGAATGGCTGCAGCACAGAACGGGCCACATGGTGCAGCTCACTGTGCAGGCCCCCAGGGTGGGAACGGCTTTTGTGTTTTGTTCCCAATAGGGATGGAATTGAAAGGAAACAAGAGGTGAGATACACTCATGATGTGGATGTGTGGGTGGCTGCCTGTAAACACTGGAACAGTTGCCTCATGCTCGTCTTCCAAAAGTCAGTATTGATTGAGCAACTAATTAGCCGTGTATTTCCTGTGCTCTGAATCAGATTGTTTCCCTGTTTTGGGGTGGCAGGTGTCATCTGGGTGAGAAGAAGGCTTCCTGGGGGGCTCTCTCTTCCCATAGAACACCAGAGTGGCCTCATTTCACATGTCTCAGGAAAGTTTTCCGAGTGACAGATTGATTGGTGTATGGGTGGTTACCAAAAAAGATTCTATTTTATTAAGCTGTTTGTCTTGCAAAGTGAAATCGTTTTTTTTAAAAAAAAAAAAAACTTTATCAAAATGTCATCGTCCCGGGGTTTAAGAACGTGCCCTCTGGCTTTGAGGGAAGATTTGCAGATCCTACAGGTAAAGAGCTGTCATGTCAGGGTCTCACTCAAGCCCTTGAGTGATGAGCTCAGTCGTGGCCGCCAGCCTGAGTCTCTCTTGTGGTGGGGTGGAGGGCACCCAGGGCCAGCTGGGCACCAAATGATGTTGCCAAATCTCACCCTGGTGCCTGAAATGCCTTTTTTTTTTTTTAAATACATCCAGGGAAAATAAAAATTGAGAGATTCATGCACATGAATACTCATGTATAGGTAATTTTGCTTTTCTGTTTGAGGAGGAAATAGAAAACATTCCACTTGCTCATTTTTTTTAGAGTAAAAACAAGGAAATATATTAAACAATTAAAAAGTATTTGGTTTCCTGGTGGGATGAAATGGGAGATTGGGATTGACGTATATACACTAATACGTATAAAATAGGTAACTAATAAGAAGCTGCTGTATAAAAAAATAAACAAAATTCAAAAATTCAAAACAAAAAAGTATTTGGTTTCCTGTTGGTGGCACTTAAAGAAGAGAGAAAGACAGAGAGGAGATTGAAAACAGTGGAGGGAAGGCAGGAGTCAGAGTCCTGTCCCCAGGGACCACCCTGCCCTCTCTGCTCCAGCTCCCAGCCCTGGCAGCCCCGGCCCCTTCAGTCGGGTGGGCAGCCTCTGTCCTTGGCCTCTTCCTCACCCTCGACATGTCCTGTCCAGAGCCAGTCCCTCCCAGCTCTGCGGTCCATTTCCAGTCCCTGCTGCCCCCCTTCTCTGGCTGTCATTTCCCCTCAGGCCTCCTCATTTCTTGCCCGCATGGTGGCACAGCCAGTAAGCCTGGGTGTGGCCCCTTCCATCATGCTCTGTGTCCAAGCCCATGATCCCCACCACAAGCAGTCTGAGTTCATCCTGCCCTTGCCCAGCATCTCAGATCTGTCTCTGTGCACAGAACAAATCCCCCTACCTTGCCTGGCTTGGGGGCCCTTGGTGATGGGGCCCCCCTTCCTCAGCCTCACGTCTGCCTTTTTCTTCCTCCCAGTGATTCATTGTGATGGCCTCAACCTCTAGCTTTCGTCTTTCCTGGAACATGCCATGCTCTTTCACGCCTCCGTGCCTTTGCACATGCTGTCCCCTGTGTCTGGAACACCCTCCCCAGTCCATCTACCTGGCACCCAGCCTCTAAGTCTCAGCTCTGCAGCTGTCAAGACCCTCCCTTCAACTGAACACCCACCGGGCTTTGTACTAGCAGCCCAGAGCCCCCCGAGTGCAGAGCATGGATCCCAGTCCCTGAGAGGCACTCAAGGAACCTTGGCTGAATTAATAAAATGGTTTCTAGCCAGACCAGAAAGTCAGTCACCAAAAGGTTCAGTTCCCTCTGTACATACCAGTTGGCACAGCAGGAGCTGTGAGAAAACTGCTCCTAATTGTTTGAACTAGTGCATCCGTTAGGCTGCCTTATATAAAGGGAGATAGGCAAACATTTAGCCTTAAATGTTAAAAGACCTCTGTGAACTCATGTGTGTTGGTGGTAGCACTTGCAGCTGGCTGAGATCACTACCATCATCATCATCATCAACCTTTTTGGGGGCACCCGCTGCGTGCCAGAAACTGCGCTAAGGATGTTGCATGCAGAACCTCTTGTTTAATTCTCTGAACAGCTGGGAAGGTTTGGGTGTTATTGTTCCCATACTCAGAGAGGGAAACTGAGGCTCGGGGAGGGTAAGTGACTTGTCTGAGTCACACGGCTAGAGAGTGGCAGAGCCCAGACTCTGGGGAAGGCTTATCGATGGCCCCCTCCTGGCTAGTGTTTTGACCCTCCAGGGCTGCCTAATGCTCAGGAGGCACCCACAGACCAGGGAGGAACACCCTAGGGGTCTGGGAAGGCTTGTAGCCACCACCCTCCCCTCTCTCTGCTGCCACCCTCCTGTCCCAGAGGGACTTGAGGTGGATGCTGCCACTATTTGTCCTTAGCACCAGAGTGTGGATTGGTCCAAGAGCTGTTGCTCTGGACAGAATGCTGGTGAGGCTTGGAAGGTATGAACCCGCAGGAACCGGGTAGAGCTATCATTGTGGGGCCGGGCAGGTGCTGTGAGGACACGCTGGCCAAGCTCATTGTCTCTCACCTGGTCCTTCAGCCTGGCCCCCACCATCTGTTCTCGCACAGAAGCCAAAGTGATCTTTCTGCGTGCAAACCCGAGTGCCTTCCAAGCTTAAAACTCTTTCATTGCCCCCAGAATAAAATCCATGCCCTGAGCCCACCACCGTGTCACGTCTCACTCTTTGCCAGTTTTCTCCTCCTCTGCTTGTACCTCCAGAGCCCTTCTGTTTCCTCCATGGTCCTGGTCCCTCTCAGGCAGGGTCTTTCCTCACTCTGTCCCCTCATGCTGGAACCCCCCTGCCTTGGCTGGCTGGCTGCTCCTCAGCTTCAGGCCTCAGCGGAAAAGTCTTCCTCAGGGAAGCCTTCCCGATCTCCCCGGCGGTCAGTATGAGGGCCTCCTGCAGGCAGCACCCGGTGCTCCCAGCCCTGCCTCAGAGGTGAGCTCTGGAGGGGCTAGGGGCTGGGACCTGGCCACCTGCATACAGACAGAGCCATGGGGACTGATGACCAGGAGGGACAACATACCCCAAATGTGACCCTCCAGAGGGAGATGCCAAATCTGGTTCCAGGATGTTGGGGCTTCATACTGGGAGAGGGGCTGTCCAAGAGGCGGGCCGTGCCTGGAACGTGCAGGGCTGTGGCCACGTGGACCCCAAACTGCAGCCACAGCTGTGGACGTCCGTTTTCAAGGAAGGCAGGTGGAGGGAAAAAAGGGGTCAAGGACAGAACCTTGAGACGTATCCCATTTTTGGCTTGGTGAGGAAAGCGGAGCCAGAAAGAGCACTTGGGAGAAGGCGGAAGAAAGCAGGAAAAAAAAGTAGCTAAGATATAGCACTGTTTTTATTTAGGTCTCAGATAGTCGTACTTTTTTTCTGTTTCACTTAGAATAGCTGGAACAGGAGGGCCCTACGTGGCAGTCCCTGGGATGAGAAAACCGTGTGTCAAGGCGGCTGCCGAATCCCTCTCTATTTTTACGTTCCTGACACTACCTCTCTGAGGCCCGAGGAGGCATCCTGGCCTGAGGTGGACCGAGCTGGCATCTCTGAGGCAGATGTGGCCAGCCCTCACCTCGTTCTCCAGAAACCACCAAAAAGTCAGGTATTCACTTCTCTTGACCAGAAATAAATGCATTAGACAAATGTTCTCAGGCAATCTTGAGGGATGTGAACACAAAATCACCCCATAAATTGTTTCCTTTCCTTGGTTCAAGGTTGGATTTTTTTGTTCGCATTAGTTACATTAAAATTGGACAGTAATTAATGTTCTTAAAATAGAATGTCTGTATTCCCAAGTTTAGAAAGAAAAACCACCTAGGAAAGGAAAACGTGGATGCATGTGAAATGCCATTTCATTGGCCACGGAGGCTTTCACGAGCCTCAGCAGGGAGCCCTGCCCAGTGGGGTTTATGGCAGAGCAGCCCGTGTCTGCCGTTGCTTTCCACCCTGTCTCCCCACAACCCCTCCGCCCGGCTCCAGGTCAAGGAAGCCTTTGACATCTATGGCCTGGAGCCCTGGGGGGTTGCCAACCTCTAATTACATTTCTTTTTTTAAATATTGATAAACAGTTCCTCTGTTGATTCAAACATTTTTAAACACTGAGCCTGTAGCTGTTGGCTCAGAAAAAAGAGAACAGATCCCCCAGGCCTCCTTGGGCCGAGGAGCTTCTCCCTGAGCTTCCTCGGGCTCTTGGCCTCTCATTCAAACACTGAAGGAAGAAAACGGTCCCTCTGTGTGTGGGTGGGGGGAGGTCACTTCAGGATTCAAAATCAGGCCTGGCTGGGCTGAAGGGTGAGGCCTGGCTTTGCCCAGGTGGGGACTTCTGGCCTCTCCTACTAGGTGGGCTCCTGCTCTGGGTTCAGGGTGGAGGTGCGGCGGGCAGTGGAGGC
This sequence comes from Neophocaena asiaeorientalis asiaeorientalis, assembly GCF_003031525.2. NCBI lineage: Eukaryota > Metazoa > Chordata > Mammalia > Artiodactyla > Phocoenidae > Neophocaena > Neophocaena asiaeorientalis. The sequence goes on along the minus strand of NW_020172445.1, from coordinate 577,996 downwards.
AGGTGAGGTGGGAGGAGCTACCATCCAGCTGCCACTGCCCCGTGGCCTGATGCTCCACTGCACATCTGTTACCACCTCACTTCATTTTTGAGGACTGGTCCCTGGTCTTCACAGGCTTTGCATGTAAACAGGACAACAGTGGTGGCCTCCGCCTTCCTTCCCCCCAGCACAGCTGCTATGTGGGATGGAGGGGAGTGGGAGTGGAGGGGACCCCTTCTAGTCCCATGGGGTTCCAGAAGAGCTAAGTGCCATCCATTTCATTTGGGGACACCCACATACTAGGACCCTCCAGGCCCAGGCTCCCCCAGATGTAGCTGACTGCAATATGGGGGGAGGGTGGTGGTCCCCATTTCTCCTGGGTGACTCAGAGCCCAGTCAGCTGCTTCTTGCTCAGACCGCCAAGTTCCCTGTCTTCACTGATTAGAGGACTTGGCCAGCTGCCAGGTATCGACATTGCTTCTATAGTGCCCATGTCCAGAGAAGAGTGCCTGGCGACAGACACGGTCACATCAGTGACACCCATGATACCCCGAATCCCTCGGCTCCATGGGGCTTACACTGAGTTCCTGACATCATCACACCTCCCCATTCTACACCATATCAGGGTGGCTACTGTTGTCATTACCATTTTACAGATGAGGAAACTGAGGCCCAGAGAAGTAAAGCGTGCTGCCCAAGATCACAGTGGAGGAGCTGTGATTTGAACCCAGGTCCATGTGATTCTGAAACCAAAGCTCTTCTCAATCTATCCTGTCACAGAGCCTCCTGGTCTCATTTCTTGCCTTTGGCAAGTGGCCTCTGGAAGGGGCCACCCTCAAACAGAAGCATCAGGGGTGATGTGGTCCTGGGTCAAGGGCTTTATGGAGGTACTGGCAGCCATGGTGCTTCTTGTCCAGTGTTTCCCAGCTCTGCTTGGGTGTCCCCCCTTAGTTGAGGGACCTGTTGGCGTGACCCATTTGGGCTGCAATTTTAAGAGGCAATTATGGATCATCTTGGTGACCATCGGGCCCTTCTGCCACATCCCAGGAAATGGACCTAACCCTGTTACAGGGTAAATCAGATATAAGCAGCTGCTAATTCAATGTAGTGGCTCTGTCAACATTTATCAAGATATAGAAGCTGGTCCAGTGAGTTAGACAACAGTGATGGCTGGATTAGACTCAGACAAGAAGAACCAACCAGTACTTTCTGACAGCTTTAAGAAAAATTTAAGTGGAAGAGACAAACATTTTCAGTACTATACATTATAGGTACACACAGTCATGTGTCCCAGACATAGATGCGGGCAACTTTCAGACTGGCCACGTGCACACCGGCAGCCTCATCCTGCCATGGTCACATCTTTCAAGTCCTGACAAAAGTACCTAGACACCTGGAACACTGCCCTGTTCAAAACCGAAGCTGGGAGATCAACCAGTAAGTGCGGCTGGCCCTTCCTTCCCCTTCTGTGCCTGAGGATCATAAAACTCTCAGCCACTGAGCTCATGGACATGGAAAACTTCTGACCAGCTCTGAGTGGGAGAGAATTTCTCTTCTAACTGGTGGTTTGGGAGTCACATAGGCCAAATTGGATCTGTTACTTTCAGATTGGATTGAAATTTTTGTCCCCGGTTCTTTCTCGACTGCCAGCCCAGCTGACCAACAGAGATCCCAGACCCTTCTCTGCAAATTCATGGAGGTGGTGGCCACTAAGAGCCAACAACGTTCCGCAGACTCCTACCCCAGCCTCCCTTCACTGCACGGGCCTGCCTTCCAGACCTCTCTGCAAAGCTCCAACACGCCCTCACCCACACCACGGCCAGCTAGTGACCTACCTCTGGTCCATCAAGTCTCTCTGTTGGACTGTTGCTTCTCCAGCTCCTCTCACAATTGGTAAGGTCTGACTCCTATAATAATTTCCTTATGCCATCATGCTTGCATGATTCTGCCTCTGACTGAGCCCTGAGTGATACAGCACCCTCAGCTTGTCTCCCCCATAAAATGGGGGTGATGTGAGATATACCAGCCCCGGGAAGGGGACTGCATCCATGTGCTAAGGGCTGTGAGCCTGGGATTGATCCTGGCAGTACATTTGTCATCATCTGAGGGTAAGCTTTAGGCCAGAATCATGACTCAGTTGGGCTTTTCGTCTTGGCACCAGCGGTGGGAGCCCCACACGGCAGGGTCCACGTGAGGTCAGAAGACACGTTTATGCTGGTGGTGGAAGGCGTGGGGCGTTCTTCTAATGGTCTGATTGGTTGTACAGCCTGGTGGGGACTGTGACTGAGGGTTTAAGGCAATGGCTGGTCAGAGCCTCTCCTGCTGGTATCTCAGTCCAGAACGCACCCCCAAGTTGGCACATCATTCCCCTGGGAAGCCAGTGTGTGCTGAGTTAGGAGGCTTCCAGGAAGATGCTGAGAAGGGCAAGAATGGCTCATTGGGACTGAGGCCCACTCTGTTGACTTGCTGGTGAGGAGGCTTTGTTTCTGGATTGATGAGGAGCTAGTCTTGCCTCTTTTTTTTTTTTTTTTAAGACATTTATTTAGCTTTGCTCTTATTATTATTATTATTTTTAAATTTTTTGGTTGCATTGGGTCTTAGTTGCTGCGTGTGGGCTTTCTCTAGTTTCAGCGAGCAGGGGCTACTCTTTTTTTTTTTGCGGTACGCGGGCCTCTCACTGTTGTGGCCTCTCACGTTGCGGAGCACAGGCTCTGGACGTGCAGGCTCAGCGGCCATGGCTTGTGGGCCCAGCCGCTCCGCGGCATGTGGGATCTTCTCGGACCGGGGCACGAACCCGTGTCCCCTGCATCGGCAGGCGGACTGTCAACCAACCACTGCGCCACCAGGGAAGCCCCCTTTTTTTAAAAAAAATAAATTTATTTATTTTTGACTGCATTGGGTCTTCGTTGCTGCGCGCGGGCTTTCCCTAGTTGCGTTGAGCAGGGGCTACTCTTCATTGTGGTGCGCAGGATTCTCATTGAGGTGGCTTCTCTTGTTGCAGAGCACGGGCTCTAGGCGCGCGGGCTTCAGTAGTTGTGCCTCCCATGCTCTAGAGCGTGGGCCCAGTAGTTGTGACACACGGGCTTAGTTGCTCCGTGGCATGTGGAATCTTCCCGGACCAGGGATCGAACCCATGTCCCCTGCATTGGCAGGCAGATTCTTAACCACTGCGCCACCAGGGAAACCCCTAATCATTACTCTTGATCATGGGATCTGTAACCATTTTGGAAGTGGATTTGGTGTGATTAAATTCTTTCCTGGCTTAATCCTTTATGGAAAACAAAAGTTTTAAATGATGTGAATTAGGATGGATTTGCTGATGTTTGATCGCCTGCAGGATAATTTACCCTGGCTCACTTCAACCCTGAGGCTTGGCCAGCACCCTGAGGGATACACCACTGGATCCTCCTACAACGGAGGAGAGAAGCTTCCCCTTTTTACAGAATGCCTGTGACTAAAGGCACCAAGGCCCTCGAACAGCTGTCAGAAAGCCCGTGAGCTTTATACTGCAGGGAGCACCAGTCCTCCCGGTGAGGCTGTGGCGTGGCTGGGATGAGGGGCAGCATCACACCCCTGGCCTGGTTTCTGTGTTTTCTCCTGGAGTCCCTGTGACCACAGCTTAGCAAACGCAAGGGTGGGTGTGCAGTGCTGGTAGATGAGGAGGGTCTGGTGGGAAACCTTTAGTAGCAGGACTGCAGGATGAGTCAGGGTCCCTCAGGGAGCAGGAGGGAAGTCACCTGTGTCCCTGGCCCACCTGTCACTGAGGCTCCAGCCCCCAGAGACTGTTTGTGGCCCAGCCCAGTGCAGAATCAGGGGCTATCACGACAGCCTGAAACACTGTTTCTAAGAATAGAACATAGAAAAGAAAGCTTTCTGCCCAAATTGGAAACGAAAAGGCACTGGTACTTGGCGGGGCCACTCCAGTGACTTGGCACACTCTGTGGGAGACCTTGTTCTTGATGACACCAGAAGTGGGGCAGCCTCTGTAACCCTAGTCACATGTGTCCGGACTTGCCAGGCCCTGTAGGCCAGGCTGGGGTACACCCTGGCTCTTACCCAGACATTTGGTAACTCTTGGAAAATGGGATTTTCCTCTTCTGATAATTTGATTTTTAACTTATTTATGGAATCTGTAGCTTTTGGTGGAGACCTATTTCTGAGGCACTATGAGTGGGGACAGTTGGGTTTCTTCCCCCAAGGCAGGTGTTTTGATAAAGGTTTGGGGTCACATCCTTGGGACTCATGGCTGCCCTGTAGCTTCTGTCCTACTGGCCAGGACTTCATGGTTTCCAAGACTCTGCTGGCTGCCTGGCCGGCCTTCATGAAAGGAGATGCACAGAATCATTCTGTCTGGGAGGCCTGATGTTCCTCTCCCATCACGAAGAGCCAAGCTACACGCAGAAGAAAATGGTGACTTGGAGTAAAACATGTTAGGCTGAAAGCCCTCTTCCTCTTTCAGAAATGTAAGTAAACATGGCTCGGGCCCTGGAGAGATGCCAGCTCAGCTGCAGGATGGCACACGTCAGGGGCTGCCCTTTCACAGTAAAACCCTCGGTTCACGCCCCCTTCTCGCTGGGTACAGTTTGGAGGCTCATGTGGGCACATGCCCCTCACCCCTGAGAGTGGAAACCCAGAGACATCCCTCTGCCCTCAACCCAAGACTTAACAACAGCTAACACAGGTGGAGCCCATTCTTTATGCTGGACACAGTGTCAAGGGGTTTACCCCATTCTGTACTCAACCCTGATCCCCTCCGAGAAGCCCTCAGCGGTCACAGCTTTTGCCCTTGGTCAGCAGCAGGGCTGGGTTTTCGAGCCCCGTGGGTCTAATGCTGGAGCCTATGCTCTTAGCCGGCCTGCCATTTTTCCCATGGGGCCTGTCTGGTGATTCACTTCTTATTCTACACCCAGAGACAATGAGGCGTAAACCAGAATAAAAGGGGGCTATTATGATACCACTATTTTGCCGTTTATCTAAATTAGATAATGACTCACAGAGCTACTTGAAACAATATACATGTCAACCTCCTGAACATTTAGTTATCACTTAGTGCCATTTGATGGTGCCTATGGTATAATTAACACCTTCGTCTAGAAAATATGATATTTCTGTGAAATGGAAAAGTGAAAGAGAAAATAAATTTAACCTGGCCCTTCTCTTCCGTACGGACAGGGCAACAGACCCATGGTGGTGGTCAGCTGGCATGGCTTAGGCTGGTGAATGGACAAGCAATCATTCCCAACTCCCTCCAGGCGGGATTGTGTCCTGGGAAGGGGGCAGCCTGTCGTCGAAGTCGCAGCAGGCCCAGCTGAGTGACGCTGCTGAGCCCCAGATAACTCAGTGCCCATTCATCAGCCTCAGCAGAATCGGGCATCTGCCACTGGCATCTCCAGATGTTTGCCTTTATCAGATGTCGATGCGGTTCAGTGTTTTCATTAAGGGCCTTGTTGAAAGCTCTAGCTGGTTGGGGACGCTTATTGTTCATCTTATTTGAGTTCCTTATCATGTTCAAAATGTTCCAGGCACCATTAGGAGACACAAAAGCCTCAGAAAACACAGTTGCAGGGGGCGGAAGCTCACTGTAGCGTGGAGGAGACTCACCACCGACATTTACAAACATTTGCTGAACAGAATCAGCTGTTAGGAATGAAAGTCGCTCACAGCAGCACAACAGGGCATGGGGGGGCATGGGGGGCAGGGAGGTGGAGACAGGATTTAATGTTTGCCTGAGGGCATCTTTTTTTTTTTTTTTTTTTAATTTATTTATTTTTTTTTTTTTGGCTGTGTTGGGTCTTTGTTGCTGTGCGCGGGCTCTCTAGTTGCAGAGAGCGGGGGGCTACTCTTCATCGCGGTGTGCGGGGCTTCTCATTGCAGTGGCTTTTCTTGTTGCCGAGCACGGGCTCTAGAGTGCAGGCTCTAGAGCACAGGCTCAGTAGTTGTGGCGCAGGGGCTTAGTTGCTCCACGGCATGTGGGATCTTCCCAGACCAGGGATTGAACCCATGTCCCCTGCAATGGCAGGCGGATTCTTAACCACTGCGCCACCAGGGAAGCCCTGAGGGCATCTTCTAAAATCAGATGGGTGTTCCAGCCTGTTTGTTCATTAATGTGGTCTTCTGATTGCTTCCCAAGGAGAATGGGGTGTGGGGGCCAGACATGAGGCAGAAGCTTGATCAGGAAAAGATTAAAGGGGACACACATTTTGACTTGAGGTGAACATTTGAGGTACAGGTCCAGGCACGTTATAATTATTGCTTAATCATAAATGTAGCTTGGTGAGATGCATTGATTCACACACAGGTTGCTAAAGGCATTTAGGGAAAACAGAACGTAGGCAATGAGAACTGTCTCCATCAATTTGCAAAATTCACATCTGAGACAGCATCCTGGAAGCGCAGAGAACCCTGCTTATAGGCATAAATTAAAGCCATCTTCCTCAGAAAAAGATAATTTCAATGATCAATAACCTCTTGAAAGAATTCCTGGAGAGTATGCCTTTTAAAAAATTGACTTCATTTATTCTCCTCCTCTTATCAAAAAAAGGATTTTGGAGGCGTATAGCAAAAGATATGACAGTGAGGTTATTAAAATAGAAATGGGAAATTAAAACCCAGTCAGAAAAGAGAATACAAAATTTGTAACTACAACGACTAACCTTTCTTCTGTGATCAAGATCTAAATTTAGTCTGGAGCTTCCTGGAATCCAAGGTGAAAAGGGAAAACAATCAGTTATGTAGGTTCAGTTACATTTAGGACAAAGCGTGTCAATTCATGAGTATTTAATTATTTGTGAATTTATAACAGCAAGAGAGGCAGAGGAAACTCCTAGGAAAATGGAGGAGAGATTTTTTAAATATTTAGAAAAGAAAAGATGGATATCGAAATTGTTTTGTGAGAGCCAAAGCTTAGGCAACAGTGGCAGACACGTTCACTGAGATCTGGGTGGGTGAACCTGGGCTGGCTTTGTTGCGATCAGTTTATTGATGAATAAATCACAATTTGTGATTTGTTGAGCCAGCCAAGGCCGTGACCAGGACCCAGGCATTTGGCGTGTCTGGCCCATCCTTGGGAAGAGGCCGTGTCCTATGTCTCTGTACCAGTGCCTGGTACATTTTGCACATAAATAACTCAACCATGGCTCTGTCTCCCCTGGGTTGAGACCCCAGGAGGGCAAGAACACAGTCCCAGCACCCCGGGGTGTCTGCCAGCTCCTAGTAGCCATTCAGTTAGAGTTGTATGCTAATAGCTCACAAACTAAAGATGGGAGAAGCACCATAAAATGCCAAGCCCTATTAGTGGAAGCAACTTAGTGGGAGCATTTTCATTACTCTCAACCGGCAATGATCAAATCTGCCGGTTTTCACTGTGGAGAACTCCTGGATTGGACCTGCCCAGGGGCAGGTGGGCAGTTATGATGTGTTGGATGAATGGGTACTGTTGTGATGTTGGACTTCTTTTTATTTATTTATTTTAAATTTATTTATTTATTTTTGGCTGCATTGGGTCTTCATTGCTGCGCATGGGCTTCCTCTAGTTGTGGCGAGTGGGGGCTACTGGTGCACGGGCTTCTCATTGCGGTGGCTTCTCTTGTTGCAGAGCATGGGCTCTAGAGCGCAGGCTCAGTAGTTGTGGCGCACGGGCTTAGTTGCTCTGCATCATGTGGGATCTTCCCGGATTAGGGCTAGAACCCCTGTCCCCTGCACTGGCGGGTGGATTCTTAACCACCGCGCCACCGGGGAAGTCCTGGACTTCTTTTTAGAAGGCTCTGTCATGGCCCTTCTGATGGCGCACTCACTGCGGGGCTCTGCGGGCTGTGTCGGGTCTCATAGGGCCCTGCTAGTGGGTAGGTGGGGGAGGGACCCTCAGTGACAATGCTGACCTGTCTCTAGCTGTCCTCCCAGCAGGCTTTAGGGTGGGATTCGAGCAGGCACTGCATTTTACCAGCTGGTTTGCAGCTGCCTTTTATCCTCGCTTAGTGCAGATTCCTGTGCTTCTCTACAGAGCCTTTGTATTTCACGCTTTTCTTTGAAATGTCCCTAGAGGGCTCATTTTGGCCCTGCAGAGAATGCCTTTCTTGAGAGATGGAGCCCTGGGCTCAGGGGGGCAGGGTCTTGTGGAGGCTGCTGAGGGGGGGCGGGGCAGTGCAGTGAGGGCAGAGCGCAGTGGCCTGGACGTCAAGTCCCCAGGAGGGGGGATGCATTGCACACAAGACATCACGTGTGGCAGAGGCAGGCTGTGTGGGTCCCTCACGTCCTCCCACACTAGGTCTGTGTTGGGCGCAGTTGTGTCTGAAGTGAGGAGCTGGGAAGCAGCAGGAGCGCTAGTCTGGGCACGACGGCATGGGGGCTCTGTGTTAATCAGGTTCCCTCTCTGAGACTCAGTTTTCCACATCTCTGAAGTGAGGGTTGGAATAGTAGCTCAGTAACACCAGATCAGGGTGTCCTGAGGTGAAAGGCAACTCGAAGTCTCATCGCAGTGCCTGGCTCGGAGCACGTGCTCCTACGGCTGTGATTCCTGGGCTGATTATCCTGCCCTGTAGGCTGAAGGAGCTCTGTCCCCCAAGCTCTCACTCCCTCGATGCAAGTTTTACACCCTCAGGAGAGGACGCTGAGCTTATCGCCCATCGGGCAAGCCTCACGGCCTGTCTGACCCCGTGTGAGAAGTGGGGATCTCTGATTGTTCCGCCTGTCCCCCGAGGGCTGCGAATCAAGTGCTGTCCCCAGAAGGTCCGCAGCCCAGAGCTGGACACACAAATGCCCCACGAGGGCGGGTGTTAGTATTAGACACTGTGGCTGCTCCATGGGTGCT
>NW_020172445.1:533805-569083 GCF_003031525.2 Neophocaena asiaeorientalis asiaeorientalis | reverse complement strand
GGGCAGAGGGGCGGTCCTTGCTGTCCACACACTCGGATGGCCCCACCAACCTGAACATTGTTGGTGTTGTCACCCCAGATGCTGCTTTGAGGTTCAGGCACAGATGACGCATGAATTCCCCTCCCCAGCGGGTCTCACCACTGCCACCTCAGCCTCAGAGGCAGGACTGTCTTATATTTTTATATGCTAAATCTGGCATCCCTAAGAAGGGGTTAAGAATAAACAGTGGGTGGGCTAAAGGATTTAAATCAGCCTGACACTGGACACTCAAGACTCAAAACAGCTGTGCATGCCGAGCATTCCCAGCTACGAATCCTCACTTTGCTGCAGGGTTTGACTGAGAATCATTTTATCTGTTTCTCCATCACCATGGATGGAAACACTGGAATAGATCCTAATTTTGTTTGTTTGTTAATTCCAAAGTTTCCCAGACATGGAAAAGGACTTATAAGTCAGATGAAGGGCCCAAAAAGTACTTTAGGTAAGATAAACAGAACAGGGATACCAGCAGCATTAGTGGGCCCTGAGCCTATAGTGGATGGAGAGAATTTAGGCAGAGCAGACTCTTAATGGCAGGACCACAGCATCTGAAATATCAGGTCAGGAATCGCTCAGACTCTGCAGCAGATGCTGGTGAGTTCTGCCCAAGCAGGGAGCCCGCTGGCCATCGTTGGCTGCCACTGCGGGAGGGTGAGGGCTGCTGTCAGCATTAAGGTGTGAAGAGAGAGACCAGAACGAGAAGCCAGCAGGAGGAGACCATGTGGCTGAACTGGTTTAAGGTCTGAGTGCCCCCCTGGGCATGGTTGGGGGGGGCAGCGTCCAGGCAGCGCTGGCCTGTGTGCCGCCCCTGGGTCAACCCAGTCCCCCTGCTCCCCCAGGCCTGTCCTCCTGCCAGGACCACCTCAGTGCAGTGATCAGAACCGGCAAACTCCTTGGGTACTTGTTACTGGGGCACTGCTGTGGGGTTGGAGTGAGGAGCTCCAGTTACGGGGGTCACGCTGCCTGGTTAGATAGGGGCCGAGAGCTGGGGTCTGAGGGCAAGGGCAGTTCCCTGACACCTTCCACCATCCTCTGCCAAAGGGACCACTATAGTTCAAGATGGCGGCCTGGGCTTGTGGGGCCCAGAGGAGCCCCTGTCCTGACTCCCTGCTTAGTCGCTCCCACCTCCCCTGCAGTCATGGATGGAAGGGTGGGGAGTGAGGGGTTAGAGGGGAAGGGACGGGGGATGGACTGAGGCTGAGCTGATGGCCAGCTGGGCTGCCCACAGAATCAAGCTGGGGCAGGTGGAAGTGATGACGGATAAAGATCAAAGAAGATGAGCCCTGAGCACAGCAGTGGAGGAAGGTGCAGCCAACATGCAGAGCATCCTCATAAAACCAGTTGGGTCACTAAACCAAGCCCCAACCTTTATCTCAGTTTTTGACTCTGTAAAATGGAGCTCCCTCCCTGCTTTGTCCTGGTGGCACCCAGGGGAAGTGGCTGTGATACCCTGGACACCCCAGGGCAGTGGGGTGGCCATCAAGAAGCGCTGAGGGTGGGAGTTGGGGGGTAGAAGTGGAAATGATAGACAAGAGGAATTCAGGAGTCTGACCATCATGTTTGGAGACAGGGTGGCTGGGAGGCCAGTGTGCCTTGAGCAGAAATGAGGGCACGGGGGAAGTGTGTTTGGTAACGTGTTGAATTTGAGAAGGTGGCTAGCAGCTGCAAATGTGGGCCTGGACCAGGGGAGCCAGAGGCGGGAGGCCGGTGAGGGTTAGTTTCATCAGGAAGTTTATGAGCAGCTAAGGGGCATTTGCTGAGCAGAGAAACAAGCCAAAGATAGTGCTGTGGGGAGAGTGGGCATCTAGAAGCAGCAAGGTGACAGGATGGAGGAGAGGAGGTGGGAGGACGCTGGGAAAGTACACTGCGTGGAGTCTAGGGCAGCAGAGGCAGTGTTGGATGAGACTGAGGCACCTTCCTGGAAAAGGAATAGGGAAGGGAGGGCATGAAGTGCAGACTACGAGGAATGAGTGGATGGTGAGGACATGGAAGAAAATTTTACTGACTGTCAAGGCCCCCCCCACCAGCAACCTGTTAGGAACCATGAGTCCCCACTGGCCCAATGCCCAGTGCCAAGATACACTGCCATTCCTGGCTGCCCGACACAGCCCTTGGGAGTGGGCAGGGAGGAAGCCCGTGGCCAGGATGACAGCCCCCAAGTCCCACAAGTGACCAAACCGCCTTACACCAAACATATATAAAAGGTCAAGATCAGGACATTCAACAGATTTCCAGCCACGTCTACCTCCCCAAACACAGCTGTGAATCCAGAAGTAAACACAAAGCAGTAGAAATGGCTGCCACCGCCCCTCCACTACTATTGGGCTTTGCTTTGTAAGGAGAGACCCTGAAGCCCTCACTCAGAGCCGACTTGCTTTTACTTAACACACAGTTCTGATCAACATTGTAACCTGGTTTCAATTTTTAAAAAAATCAAAATCAAGAGAAAAAAAGCACAAGGTAAATGGCTGTGCAAATCTCAAATGTGTGAGATCACTGCGGGGAGCGCTTGGCCTGGACAGGCTCTCGGTTCCCACAGAAGACTGATATTCTATGATTCCCACATTTTTGTAAAGAGGATCCCTGAGTTATGAAGACATTGTGGAATAATATTCCATCTCCATTGCTTAAGAAGGTAGGGCAGTGTATGGTACATGTTAGGAAGTAGTGTTTTTAAAAGTTTAGGCTCTTGAGCAGGGAATGGAACCCGATTTACTGAGCACTTACTATGTATTCACCAACTTAAATACGTTTACCTCCTAACAATCCTGCAAGTAACTATTATCTTTACCATTTTATGGAAAAGAAAACAGACTTAGAAAGCTGAAGTGATTTGTCCCAGCCACACTGCGAATGCTTTTTCCACGTCACCCTCTGCTTCCCTACAGTGTCCTGGCAGTGTCCTGTGTGGAAAGCCTGCTCTCTGACAACAGGTGGACCTACTGGCCTGGAGCCCGGTGATGCCCTTGAGGGTAGTTCTGATGCTGGCACTGCCCCATCAGTTCACTGTGGAGCCCTATGTTCCTGCCTCACGCTCCACAGCTTTGGCCACTCTGAGGTGTGGCAGCGGGGGAACCAGCCCCGCTCCTGCCTCTGAATCCAAGACGAAGCTCCCCTCTCCTCCTGGGTAGACCATGAGCAGTAAAGTCCTTGCAGCTGGAAGGCAAACAAATAGGTACGAGAGCCCCATCATGAGGGGTAGTTTTGTGAACCCCGTCCTCCAGGGAAAATCACTCCTGAAGGACTTTAATGCTGACCGGCTCTGTTTTTCATTCCCTAATCATTCAGAAAAATACATCCATTTCAGTTTATTCAAAACAGTGGAAAATCATTGAGGTTTTTCCTGTTTAAAGGTCAAACTGTAAAAAGATAAGTGGACTCAGAGAAATCCAGGCTAGTCATGAAAACGTGGCAGTGTATTAAAATCCAAAAAAAATTTAATCCTCCTTTGGAAACAGCTCATAATAATCCCCTCTCTACTCTCCCCTATGTGTGTTAAATTTCTGTTTTTAAGTTCAAGGACACGAAGCAAGTGACTTTGAATGGGTGGAGCATGGGCTGTGCAGACTGGGGTCCTGGTTCAGAATCCCTGACCAGCTGTTCCACACCAAGTGTGAAGCGTGGAGCAAGTACCCTCACCCCCTGAACCTCAGTTCCCTCGCCTGTAAAATGGGGAGGATCTCTGGTCTCGGTGTTCTCCTACTGGCCTGGGGTGCTGCCTGGCAAGGTGTAAGCCTGTGGGCCTTTGAGAACCTTCCCACCAGCCCATCCATGCCTTCCACCTGAGAGGCGGACAGGTGTGGCCTGGCTTGGTCCGCTGACAGATCCCCTGCTCCAGCCTCCTTCCCCACCTCTGGCCCCAGGACATTCCCAGACTCTGCTAGGGCTCTGCCCCATGGACTTGCGTGACCTGTGAAGGCCTTGCAGCTGGAAGATAAACAAGTATCTGCGAGATTCCCGTCATGAGGACATTTTAAAGGGCACTAGGTAATTTAACTGCTTTTGTGAAGCTGAGCAAGTGATGGGGGGATGAGAGAGTATTTTGAAAACACAGCCTGGACAGGAAAATCCTGGCCTTCCTCTTTGTTAAAAACTTGGAGAAGATCTTTAAGGGCGTCTCTGGGAAGATAAGGAACAGCTGTGTCCCCTCTTTACCAAATCAAGGCTCCCTCTCTGCTCAGTTTTGTGCAGCTCTGCCTGTGGAGTAGGCTCAGCCTGGTCTCTCACACCAGCAGCCCGACTCATGGGGTCTGGGAGATGCAGTCAGGTTTCCTGGTGGCAGTCCCTCTAAGACGTGGGAGGCTCCCACAAACGGGAGCTGGCTTTTGTTTCTTGATTTGTGTCCAAGTAGGAACAGAAGAAATGGCGTGGGTAAGAATCTGTAGGGGAAAGTGCCGGCTCTTGGCTCCAGCCAACAGGGGTGTGGCAGGAGATGAGGCTGGCAGCAGCCAGATCCCACAGACATCGGGTGGAGAGAGTGACGTGTCTCATTTGTGTCCTACAAAGGTCACACGGGCTGCGCTGTGGGAGGGGAAGTGCTCAGAGGCAGCAGGGCCCGGTTGCCTTGGTCACCTAGGGACATGGTGGCGGGGAAGCACAGATGATGAATCTGGAGAGCTGGTGGGCTGGTGTGACATGGAGGGCAAGGGACAGGTGGGCCTGGGAGGAGGCCTGGGCACTTGGGTGGATGTGAGGGCTCAGTATGAGATGTGGGGACTCATTATGAGATGGGAGGGATGGTATGCATGTGGGTGTCGGTGGTGAGTCAGAGTTGGGCAGGTAGAAACTGAGGTGCCTGAGCGACATCCAGGTGGACTGAGGTGCTGTAGGACATAAAAGTGCGCAGTTAGAGAGAAAGTCAAGCCAGAGGTAGAAAAGTGTATGAGGCCAGCACACGGGTGGCCGGTAACTGAAGCCAAAGAGCAGACGAGATCCCACAGGGAGAGTGTAGGGTGAGGCCCAGAGAGGGCCAGGACAAGCTCCAGGAATGACGGGCATTCGAGCTTAAGGAAACAGATTCCATGGAGAAGCCTAAGGAGTGGACAGAGCGGTGACAGGGAGAATGTGGAGTCAGGGGGACCCGAAGACAAGAGGCTACAGGGGTCAGGGCCATGGGGGGTGTTGCCTGAGAGACTGGACTCCTGGCTGGGTTAACCTGTGGGTGACTGAGAGGCATTTAGCCCAACCAGCAATGCCGAGGTTCATGCTGTGGTTTCAGCCAGCTCTGCAGATGGTCTGTTTTCCTGGATAGAAGGTTCAAAGTGGGCTTCTTGGGAGTTTCCAGGAGATCTGTCTGTGGAAACTTTATCCCACATCTTACATTTTCTCCCTGACAGGATCTTTTTAATTTAGATAAAAGTGAAACCAGGGCTACTGTGTTTATGTTATTTTAATCTTGACTTTAAAAATACTTACAGCAAACACTTATTTTAAACGTTAACATGAGGTTCTATTTTACTATCCTTTATGCTCTTCAAATGAAGTGCCTAATTTTAAAAGATCTACAAATTACATACATAATTTGTGGGCTCTTGGAGAGAGTCTACCTCTTCAGCTTTTTTTTTCAGGTCACAAGAGACCTGTCTTAGACCATTAGGTATTTAATGTGACATGCTCTGCTTTGCAAAGTAAAAGAGAAAGGGCTGTTTGGGGCTCGGATACAGCAGCTTTGCCCCCAGATGTGTCCAACAGCCTGATTTAGTATTAAAGTTCTGAAATGATTGGTGATCCATTAGCGTGGCTATTTAAAGAGTTTATTGAATTGGCTACAAACCAACAACATTTGCGCTGAAGGGCAGCTAGGTGAGGCCAGGCAGAAAGAACCAAATGGAATCTGAATGGAGCTGTGGATTCTGCCTTCCATGAGGCTCTGAGAGCAGACCTCCAATAAGAAAAGTTACAGGTTGCTGTCACCTCTGTGTCTGGTGATCAGGCAGGTGCCAGATGCTGCCTGCTGGGCCCCAGTCAGAGAGGACTCCTTGCTGTGAATGAAAACTGTCACGGGGCATGGCTCAGAGCTGGACCCTTTCCTTTTGCTGTGTCTCACTCCTCCCCTCCCGCATCTCTCCCTTGTCCCCTGCCAGCCCCTTCCCATCTCCCCCTCCCTGGGACCTCAGACCCTGAGCTGTCCCAGGTCTACACTCCCGCCCCACTGTTCCCTCCCCGAGTCATTGCAGCCGCCCCAGCAGGGCTTGCTCCCAATCCCTCCTGCAGCACGTCACCAACAAACTGCAAGTCTAAGACTATTGTCGTCTTCCCCTAAGCCTGGCAGTTTCCTCTTATAGGCGTCACCCAACTCGTCCCCTCACTCTGCCTCCTCCTTGTATGCCTAGCAAACAGTTTACCTTGGCAAGTTCACCAGGAAGCAGTAATACTGCTAAAGCTCGGCGCTTGGTGGATCTTTTATTTCTGAAGTTGTGTGTGTGTAGGTAGGTGTGCCTTCGGTGGGTGTTTAGCAGTTTTCAGGCTGAAGTTATTACTCCCCACGCTAACCAGAGCAGCCCTTAGGGCTTCAGCACTTGGTGTGTCAGAGCACAGGCAATGCTGTATTCCAGGGGCATCTTGGCTGGTCCAAGGGCCTGCTTTGTCCAAGTCCAGGCAGGAGGCCTGTGTCCTTGGAGGATGTGTCAGTCCCCCTAAGAGCTCCATGGCTGGAGAGCTCCCTACAGATTTCTGGGGCACTCAGTCACAAATGCTGTACCCGGACTTCCCTGGCGGACCAGTGGTTAAGACTCCACGTTCCCACTGCAGGAGGCATGGGGTTCGATCCCTGGTCGGGGTAAGATCCCACATGCTGCACAGTGCGGCCAAAGAGAAGAAAAAAAAACCCAAACAAACAAATGCCATACCCAAGGGCTCTTTGTAGTGGCTGCTGTGGTGTCTGCCTAGACCTTGTCTTCAGGGCTGGCACATCTATCCTCTAGATGCTGGGACTATCTCGCAGCTGCATCCCTTCCTGGAATTGCTCTTGGCAGAGGTGAACTGCCTCACTCAAGGTTAAGCCCTTTCCCAGAGGTTGGCCTGGGGAGGAAGCACCAAGGCCAGGCCCCTTGGCCTCCATTTGGGACAACTCTGAGGGGCCATCTCAGCTCCTGAGTTTCCTGCAGAACTGCTAAGGCCTCAGGTGCAACCACAGTCTGGCTCAGTTTCTCCCTCTTCCCAATCCTGCCTTCATCACTTCCTTGCACTCACCGTCAAGTCTGCACACAACTCGGGGAAACCAAGCTAAGACAGCTGCCATGGCTGAGCTCAGAGAGAGGCAGGGCTGACCCAGCACCCCTCAACCCCCTCAAACTCCCAATCCAGAGCTATCCTGCCTGGCCATGCTGTGCCGGGGCTGCTGAAATGTCTCAATTGTTCTACTGTTACACTCAAGCCTTCCTAAGGGTTACTTGGGAGATATTTGTTTTTGGACTAGAACTTAGGAAAAATTGTGCTTCTTCGGGACCTTGGCCTGTGTTTGGTTTGTGTTTATGCTACCTACACCAACAATTGGGGAAGAGCTCAGGCTTTCTTTGCTTTGGCTGCTAGGAAACTTGGAGCTCAGTCCGTGTTGCAAGACACCCTGGTGCCTTCTGAGTTCCCTTAACACACCTTACTCACTACTGTTATTTGTGTTGCTTTGCTGTTATCACACAGCTCCCTCTGAGCTGCCTCAAAGTCTGTTTGGAACGAGATGAGGTATTAATGAGAAAACACATACATACAGTGTTAGGGCTGTGTTGTCAGACAGACCTGGCTGCTGGTTACCAGCTGGGACATTTGCCAAGTCACAATTTCTCTGAACTATAGTTTCTTCAGCCAGGGAGTGGGCCTGATGCCTTCATCACAGGATTATTTTGAAGATACATACAGTAAACACATGGCTGATACACATCAAGTGCTCAATCAATGGAAGATGTTAATAACAATTTTTAAATGAAATTGTGTTGCTCTCATGAACCTGCCCTATCAGGTGGTCTGATCTCCCTCCTTCCTCCCTGTCACATGCTGCCTATTGGCCTAGAGGCATTTCGGGGCCCTTGGGTTTCACTTTCTCATGGGAGAAGGACGGCCACCCAGGCATCCACGGCTCCCAGCAGACTGTGTGGACCAGCAGCAGGGGCAGTGGAGGTGTTCACGGATTGTTAATCCAAGCAGGTGGGCACACAATTAAAACATTCATGATATAAACGAGCACATACTTGGCTGGAGAAAAACTGAAAGTAAAACTCTTAATGTAAACTGAGCCTTCAGAAAATGAAAAAAAGGTTGTAGATAAGAGATATGTGATGAGTAATTTAACCAAGATGATGTAAATCTAGGCCTTTGAATACTTTAAATATAACCATCTGATATAAAAAGAAGTGCACTAAATTTTTTAAAGCTGAGATCTTTCCTCGGGTGAGAGACTCACTTTCCTGCAGGGACATGTTCCCCAAAAGGCAAGTGGAAAAGGCAAAGAATAAATCCATGTCGGCATCATATCCCCCTCAAGCCAGCTTAGGAGGATCCCACGCATTTTGTAGTCTGTCCTAGCATATGTCACATCTCACCTTGCAAACCAGTTTGGAACCCGTATTAGAACAGAAAAGCCCATTTCAAGAGGGTGGTGGCTTAGGAAAATCTATCTTTTATTTGTTCCTAAAGTCAACAGGTACCTGGCTCTGTCGCCTCGTAAATGCCACACGGGCCTGAACCTTGGCCTGGAGCTCATCCAAAAATGGGTGTGAAACTGGAGTTGCTGGTTTTTCTTGGAGATGAGGGGTCTGGAGCAGGAATCATCTGTAGGCAGATCTAGAACAGGCCTCCTGGGTGCATCTCTTTGGGAGGACACGGGGATGGCATGAGGACAGGATGCTGACAGGGGGGCTCAAGGGCAGGATGGAGAGGGGGTAAGCACAGAGGAGGCACTGGTTGGTCTATTTGTAGGAGTGGGCCTCAGGACAGGGGAAAGGAGCGAAGAAGTTGGGGGAGGCTAGGGCCCAGCAAGTACCTGGCTGGGAATTTACTCTTGGAGGGGCGAGGGGTACTAGGCCACACCCCTGAGGCTGGCTTGGGAGGGGCCAGGTGAGTCTGGGAGGAAGCTTCACAGAGCTGCTATGGCCACCAGTGAGACAGGGAGAGGCTCGGGGTTGACAGCCCTGAGCCAGGGTCCCGCTGCTGGGCCAGCTGAAGTTCTGGGACATGGGTTGAGCACATGAACCGGACTCAGGACTTCGTCAGGCCTCAGAAGCCTTCATTTCTGGGATCAACCAATGCAAGAGGGACAGTCGATGCCTGGGGGACCAGGGACCTCCTACTCTATCACCCACAGGCAGCCCCTTGTCTATTCCCTGTGGGGACAATGTCCCCCTCAGTGCATAGCCTGAGGAAGGAGGCGGGGCAGGGTTGCATTTTCAGTCTCTTTCAGCATCTATTGACTTTTCTCCTTAAAAACTGTTATCTACACATTTCCTTGCACCTCCAGAATTTTGATGAGTTGAGAAAATCCATGTACTTCACCTCCATCTCAATAACAATAAGTTTCTTCCCTTCCGATGGAAGATAGAGGGTCAGAGACGACCAGGGACCCTTTCCTCATGCTCCACATAGCAGATGCCTCAGGGTCCAGTTTCCAAGCACTGCCTTGTGCATTTACCCCGTGGGATGATGATGATGAAGTACTCAGCCTTATTCCTAAAGTAAATATAATGACAACAGTGATAAAGGCAGCATCAGAGAGTCGGGGAGAGAACAGATTTTGGAGCCAGACTGCCTGGGCCCAAATCCCGGCTCCACCTCTCACTGACTATGGGAAACTGGAGGTCACTTGACTTCTTTGTGCCAGGCTCCCTCATCTGTAAATTGGGACTCAGAGAAGCTAATTATGGGATGTGTTTAGATGGGTGCCTGGCACATGGTAGCATCCTTACCAGCTATTGCTATTATTATTATTATTTTATTGATGTCATTGCTGTAGGCCAAGGCCTTTTCATGTACTGTGTCATTTGAATCTTACAATCCTATAAGGGAGAAGATATTATTATTATCACTCTTTACGGATGAGGAAACTGAGGCTCAGAGAGGTTGACGGACTTGCCCAAAGATACCCAGCCTGATATGGAGCCTGTCTAACCCTTGCAAAGCTGTACAGCCTGCTTACCTGGGATGATAAGTGGCACTTCACCCTTATCCCTTTTATCCCTGCCCAGCCAGGTGGAAGGTTCTACCACCTCTACTTAATACACGGAGATAACGGCTAGGTGAGTTAAGTGGCTCCCACACAGGCCTGCCTGCCCCAGCTGAGCTGCTTTTGGGCCAGCTGATCAGGACTGCTCTTCAAAATCACCATTTAACTGCTCCACTGCGTCCATTGTTCTGTGCGTGGAGGCAACTGCCCCACAGGCCAGCCCACTTGGCGCCGCAGCAGTGATTAATAAGGATATTCTGTGTCCATGGGAGGCCTCTCATCCTGGGCCTCGGAGTACTTTGCAAGCATTAATTAAGCTTCATGGTTGTGGCTCAGGTACGTGGGGGCCCTGGATTCAGTTTACATGTCTTTAGCTGATGCAGAAAGAAACCAAATCACTCCCCCAATAAGCCATGGCCTTCAGCCCGGCCAGGCCCCAATGGGCATTCCTCATCCCTGGAGTTTGGCCAAAATCATTTGCAGAGAAAAGACTTCCTACTTGTTCTTCCAGACTTCAGAATAATAAGCAGCACTCAGGAGCCATTTCGCACTTCAGTTAGTTCCAGGCCAGCAGCTGCATGGCTGGGCCTTACCTGGTGCCCACCCACTGGCCCACCTAGGTTAAATAGCAGCGGATGTAGCTCACGGCATGCACCTGCCAGTGTAGCAAAGCCTACTGTACCTGTATGTGGGGCCTTTGGGGTCAGGCTGGTCCCTGCTACACCATCTGCACAGTATCCCCCATCCTCCATCCCTCATCTGCTTCGCCTCCATTCCCAGGTCTGCCCTCACACATCTGCCACTTGCTTGCTGCGGCTCTGATGTCCCAGAGCTTGCAGGGAGGTGGGAAGAGACCGTGTAACTCAGGGTAAGAGAGCTTGGGCTTCCACCCAAGGATGTGGGGGGACCACAAAAGGGAGGGGCATGGTCAGATTTGTGCTCTGGGATGATGCTTCAGGGAGATGCGTGTGTGGGGTGCGGGATGGGGAGGCCTGGGGCAGTGGGGCCAGGAGGAGGCAAGGAGTCAGGGGAGCGCGGACGGGGCTCCTGCTGGCTGTGGCAGTGGGGTGAAGAGAAGGAGCCTGAGTGATGTTTAGAGGAGATTGACAGGACTTGCTGCCTACCTGGAGGCGGCGTGAGAGAGAAGGAGGAGCCCTAGACGACCCTCCCGGCTATCGGATCCACTCTGCTAGGCAGTTATGCCCTCTGGGTCCAGCACTGGGTCAGTAAACTTGTGACCAACTTGGCAATGTTAGTGCAGACGGGCTCTCCCAGCTTCCCCGGAGAAGCTCCGTCAGAGGGAATGACCAAACCCAAACCCCTCACTCTCCCCTTCCATCTCCCAGGAACCATCCTTTCTGGCTTGGCCGGGAATAAGGCCTGACACTGAGAGCTCAGCCTCCATTCCTGGGCCACAGACATGCCAGGCCACCACTGAGTTGACCCACGGGAGTCTGGGGGGTGGGCATTTGTTCCCCACTTGGCTGATGAAGCCAAGGCTCAGGGGTTAAGTGACCTGCCTGCATGGGCTGAATGGTGGCCCCTGAAAGGTATCCATGCCCTAATCCCTGAAACCTGTGAATATGTTACTTTATGTGGCAAAAGGAACTCTGCAGATGTGATTCAGTTAAGGATTTTCAGCTGGGGAGAGTGTTCTGCATTATCCAGGTGGGCCCACTGTAATAATTACAACGGTCCTTATAAGAGAAGTAGAAGCAACGTGCTTTAAAGATGGAGGAAGGCGCTAAAAGCCAAGGAATACAGGCAGCCTCTAGAAGTTAGAAAAAACAAGGAAATGGATTCTCCCCTAGAGCTTCCAGAAGGAACGCCAGACTGCTGACACTGATTTGAGCCCAGTGAAACTGATTTCAGGCTTCTGACTTCCAAAACTGTAAGATAATAAATTCCTCAGCATTGTCCAGCTACATCAGAAATTCTCAGTAGGAGGTATAATTTATTCTGGGTGAGAGAAGAGATTTGTCTTGATTCTGCCCAGGCCCTCACAAAATCAGAACCAACCTCTTTCCTCTTCCAGAACTGGGGAAGCCGCAGATGCGGGGTGCAGCCCTCGTTTAAGCTGTGACCTGAGCAAGACAGAGGGATGAGCCCCCTGGAAAGGGGCTGGAAGAATGTGGGAGGCAGAGGATAGGAAAGTGCTCGAAGAGGAAAACAAGAATTTCGCTGTTGTCACAAAAGTAGGAGCCCCAGCAGCCTGAGGGACCCGGTGAGGGGAGAAGGGGTGGGAAGGAATTCTGCCTCCTGCTGAGGGTTTCTGTTGTAGTTGGACAACGATGATGATCTGGGGAGAAAGGGGAGGGAACGTCCTCCTGAGGCACAGATCTGAGATGAATGCAGATTGCTTCTCCTCAGTTTAACCTCCAGGGAACAGAGGGTGAATCTCTGCATCCTGTGGGCGAATCTGCCATAGAGAGGGAGGCGGAGCTGGGAGCATCTGGGCTGAGCCGCACTGAGGCTCCTTTTCAGCTTATTCTTCCTTTTTTTTTGGCCGCGCTGCATGGCATGTGGGATCTTAGTTCCCTGACCAGGGATCAAACCTGTGTCCTCTGCATTTGAAGCGCAGAGTCTTAACCATTGGTCTGCCAGGGAAGTACCCCCTTTTTAGCTTAAAGTGTCAGATTTTCCTTGACAAGGAATAGTTTCTTTAACCATTGTACATATACACAGACCTGCCCTGGCTTACACGACTTTCCTTACGATCGTTCACATTCATACAGTCCTGGGGGGCTTTGTGTTCATTTTCAAGGTTATGAGCTCACTGACCCTCCCAACCTCTGAGGCTGGAACTGGTATCGTCCCATTTTGCAGTTGAGCAAACTGAGGCTCAGAGAGGTGGCATGGTTAGTTCAAGTTTGTTGTCAGAGGCAGGATTTTGACTGAGCTTTTCTGGCCTCCTTTATGACACAGAAGGGAGCTCAGATATCATCGTGTTCACCCCTGTTCTGTGACCGTGCTCAGCGAGGCTCGAGACTTTTCCTGACGTACCACAGGGAGCTAACAGCAAACTGGGATGGGCCTTTGTACCTAGGGGTCTTATCCCTGCATGCTGACCTCTGCTTCAGGCCTGGACAAGGGGCCTTGGCCCACCCCATTGTTTACCTACTAACAAGTATTTCCTAAGCTTGGTGTTATTCCAGGCTCTGTGGGGAGCTCTGAGCATGGAGGAACAGGCTGACACAGGTGAAGCAAGTCATGGAGGCTGATGTGGGTGGCTGTGGAGCCCAGCAGTGCCTGAGTGGGGGCTGCCATTCAGCAGAGCAGCATTGGGAGGAGGGACCATCTGGAGGCCTCGGTAGGGGCTGGGCAGCCCACACTGGGGTAGACGTGGCCAAAAGCGTGAGGGTAAGAGGTCGAGGTGACCAGGGACTCGAGCTGGGGAGGTCTCCTGCTCAGGCAGGCCCTCCCTGCACAAAGCCAGAGGATCTGGTTCCATCTTCCTCAGGTGTTGCCTTCCTCACTAGCCCTTCCCTTTGCTTCATCATAGGAAACACCTGCAGAGCCCCAGCTGCGCCCTTCAGGGTTTCTGGTGTGGGTTTGAGGGGGTGGGGGGATGCTGGGCCAGCACGTACAGAAGTATGGCAGGTTGGTGCCCAGAGCCAGGGGGTGATCACATCCATCCCTGTCCTGGCCATTGGGATGACTGTCTCTTCTGATTCCTCTCTTTGGCCAGGAGTACTGCCATGTCCTTACACCACTAGAGAGACCCTGTGTGTACATGACAGAATATAATTGTCCTACAGATGCTATCTCGGGCCTTTGAATGCTGAGCCTTCCCCCAGGGCATCAACCCTGTTCTACTGCCCACTTCACTCACCCCTCCACATGGTGTCATGGGGGCTGTAGGGGAGTAAGCATCTCTGGAGACCCTTGTGACTCCTGGGCACTTTGTGTAGAGCATTGGTGGTATGTGACATCATGGAAGTTAGGTTGGACCTGAGTCCACCATGACGGGTAAAGTAACTTCACTTCTGAACCCCAGTTATCTCATCTATAAGATGGTTGAGAGGAAGAAATGAGAAAATCCTTACAGAATGTTTTAGCACAGTGCCAGTCACCAGAATGCTCAATAGGTGCTGTGTGGTTCTCCTGCAAAGCTATGGCCCTGGTGACACTACTGTAAACCAGAAGAAATCCTTAAAGAAATAGTCCCCAATAAAAGGTGCAGAAATCTCACAAGATGGTGTGGAAGAGAGGCCTGGGCCTCAACCAATGGAATGATGTCCATTATGGCACACCCCCCTCAATCATCCGACAATGTGCTTAGAAGGGCCAGAATCAGAACCTCTGGCTTCAGACCCTTGGTTGTCAATTCTTAGCACGTGGAATATAAAGTTAACCTCATGGATGTCCCTAGAGGTGCCCCATGCAGTCAAGGCTGGAACTGATGAGGGAGAACGTCCCCTATTGGAAAGAAGTAGGTTGCTTGAGCAGGTAGCGTGGGCAGGAGCCCTGCATGGCAAGAGGGTCTCTTCCAGCCAGAAGGTTCATAAGACTACATGAGAAGTGTCAGTGGCTGGGCTTCCCCCAGTGGGGAGGGAAGGGACCCAGCTTCCTCATCTCTCCAAGAGAGTCTTTGGATCCTGGGGCAGGTGGCAGAAGCAGGAGGCAAACTCATGAGGACAAGGAGTGGCCCTTAGGGAGCCAGAGGCCTTAGGGCTCTGCTGGCCACTGGAGCAGATCTAGGCTGGGAAGAAGGAATAACAAAAACCAGGAGGCTAGGAGGACAGAGGCAGGAAGATGGAAGCCCCCTGGGAAGCAGCAAATAGTTAGCTCTTTGTATTGTTGGAGTTGTGAGAAGATGAGGTTGGGTGAACCTCTAGGCTAGGCCCAACCTCAGCTAGTGCTGAGTGGTGGGGGTTTGGAGAACAAGCAGCCCTGCTGAGAGAGGGCAATGTATTCAACCCAGAAGGAACAGCACCTGGGTCGGCCAGCCCTGCTCTGTTGTCTTACGCTGCAAAGAAGCCAATCACATGTGTTTCCTTGAGGTGGATGACATACCCTCAGCACAGAGCCTGGCATTCGGGGGTGCCCAGGGGAGCACTGAGGGAGTGGTTTGACCAAAAAAGGAGTGGGGAGCGGTCCATCTGATCATGGACTGGATTTTTTTCAAGGAAGATAAACTTCAGAGAGTAGAACAAAGGTAAAAATAAAATAGACTCTATTTTAGACTATCTTATCTATTACACTATTAATAATCCTGCCCCATTTTTGCAAAGTGCACAGCATGGTTCTAAACACGATCTTTCTATGATCAGCCATCCAGTCAACATGTTTGCTGAGTGTCTACTAAGGTTTCATGCAGAACCCGCTTCCAGGGGTACCTTGATACAGGTACACCCACAACAAAATGAATGTTGATTCAATAACCTCATTTGGTCTCTGACAACCCCATTTACCATGGGGATGGGGCACTGGAAGAAAAAAAAAGAGTGGTGGGCTGGCTGGCCAAGGTCACACTGATAAGCAGTTCATGACGAGACCAAGAAGTTCCTCCAGGTCCCCCACGGCCACCTTGAGTTGACCCCCAGCAGCTCACTATGACTCTTACAGAAGTAAGACTGATGGGAGTTTCCAGTGATAGCTACTGAATATCTGAGGGAGAGACAGGTTTCAGAAAACTGTGAAACAATGAAAAGCTCTTAACAATTGATTTAAAATCAATACGGTGAACAAATAGCACCTAACATAGAAATATCCCCGAGAGACAGATCTCCACTCCTCGTGACTGTTCCTGTCACCCCGCACACTTCCTAGGCCTGGCTGTGTGTGTGCGTTTAAATCCACCAGACAGACTCAGGCCTCAGCCCTGTGCTGTTCAACACTTTATTAATAACAACAGTAACTACATTTATGGACTGCTTCTCTCTGCCAGGTGCTTTAAATGTGTTCATTTAATCCTCCCATCAATCTGCTTAGGTTGATATGATTATTCCCATTTCATAGATACTGAGGGTAATTCAGCTCCCAAGTTTCAGAGGTTTAAACTCGGGTCTGTCTGATTCCAATACAGATGGTCTTCCTACTTCTCTGTGGTCATCAAACTTGCAGATGGCAGGGAAGAGCTGGGAAAAAGTTTTGAAAGCATTCAGTGAAAGATTCAGGCCCCTAAAATATCTTGAGGCCCTGGGCAGCACTGTCCAGTAGAACTTTCTGTGATGATGGAAATGTTCTGTATCTGGGCTATCCACTACGGTAGCCACTAGCCACACGTCGCTATAGGGAACTTGAAAAGTAGCTAGTGTGGCTGAGAAACTGAATGTTTAATTTAAGTTAATTTAAATAGCTAGTGGCTACTGTGCTGGACTAAAGGTGTACCTAGGGCTGTGGGCAGAAACCAACAGGGTGATGCTGGATCAGAAGCTGTGCAGCTGTTGCATTTGGGTCATAGGAACAGGACAGGGAATTGAAAATGACTGGGGCCCAAGCTGATGCACTGTGAGCTCAGGCTTCAGTGGGCGAGGCCTCTGCAGGCACCTCTAGATGTGGGAGCTGAGACATTAAATCAGAGAAAGGAGGGAGGGAGGGAGGGAGTGGGCAGGCAGAAGGGAGAGGAGAGGCTTGGAAAGCAGAGGCAGGTACAAGATGGGTTCATCCGAGGACCCAGTCCCTTGTTCTCTGAGCTAAAGCCCCATAAATGTGAAGGAAAGAAGACTTCTCAATGTCAGCTAATGGCTCTGCCCCAAAGGGAAGCACCTTCCTGAAGTCCCTCTGCCGGGTGCCCTAGACTTCCTGTGAACTTGTGTCCACATCCTTTTCCTTTGCTTTGGAGCATCCAAGCAGCCTGTGTCTCATCCTGGGAGCTGGAAAATAAACATCACTGTGGAGACTTGGCTCCACTTACAGAGGCTAACGGCCTGTGATATTCTAGCTCAAAGGCCCTTTGCTTCTGTGAGCGTCGCCTGAGAAGATTTGGCCATGGAAAAAGATATTAGGAAGCCGAGGGCAATAAACTGCCTCTGATCAGAAAGGCTCAGGACAGATCCCTGACAGGGGCATCAGAGGCAACACTCTGAACAGGACAGCCACATGGGCTGCCTCAGCCACTCTGCCTCTGGTTTGCAAACTGAATGTGCCCCTTAGCCCACTCTCACCACACCCTGCAGATTTGGGGAGAGCAGGTGCAACAGATGGGCCTAGGCAACTTGCTCCAGAGAGGCATCCTTGCCTTGGGCTTTCAAGGGCTGGGATGGATTTACCCTTTGTCCTCATACTGCCTTGAGTCTGGACTAAAAAGGGCAGGAGGTTGATAGCAGAACTAGTCACAGGGAGAAAAGGGCCTTCCCAGGAAGTGATGCTGAGACTTGGGACCTCTAACTCCTTTTCTGTTCTGATTATGGAAGGAGAAGAAAGGGTGCACTTGGGTAGTTTTTAAGACCTCTCTGAGGTACCCACATCCTAGAGCCCTCCGTTTGCACCTGAGCCTGGAGTAGGGACTGGAGAGGGTCAGGCAAGGATACAGGTGGCCACAGTGCTGTGTACAGATAGCCCAGAGGAGGCCATGATCAGTCAGGTTCTTGATCCTGGGAACTACAGTTATGTCAAAAATCCCAGTGGTCAGCGATGACTGTGGCCAGAGCATGTCAGCCTGCCCCAGCCTGGGGAGTCTCAGTGATATGACCAAACTGGCTGCCCCATGGGAGGTGATCCCTCTCTGATGGCTGCACATTAGATGCCACAGACAAAGCAGACATGGGTGAGGGTCTAGGTACTGCAGGGTTATGGATCTGGAGTTGGTCGTGGTGCACCAGGTACCCTGAGGGTAGGTTGTAAGGAAGCTGAGGGCTGCGTTACTGGTGATCTGGGCTCCAGTGTGGTAAAGCAAAGGCCTGTCTGCTTTCCTGCTGGATATTGAGGCTCAGTCCAATCAATCTGCCTGCTAGACCCTGTGCTTTTGCTGTGAGGGTCAGTGTAATAGGGGCTGCCAGAGCCAGGTACCAATCAGAGCTGCATGTGGGCACGTTAGTGCTCTGTGCTGGAGCACGGGGGCTCTGAAAAACTCAGCAAGCCTCTGTTTTCAGGGGCCAGGGAACTCTGTCCTGGCAACCTTGGTGCTGGGCTGGATTTCCTCGGAAGGCTCTGAGTGGGTTGGGGGATACTGGGCCTCAAGGCTACAACATAGATTCCAGGAGAATGGTTGCTTCTGCTCTCAGCAAGACCTTGGGTTAGGAGAAAGGAGCTTGGGGCACATGTGATGGGCCCTTCCTTCCTGGCCTGCAGTGTAGCGTGATCAATTGCAGCTCAGTTGGGGATGAGTGGGGCTGTGTAGCCCAAGGCTGACACAGGCCTGTCCTAGTTATCCTTGTGAGCAATGAGTCTCTACCAGCCCCTTGGGCTGTGCCCTTCCCTGTTCTTTTCCAAATAAAGAACTTGAGGACCAAGGGAGGAAACTTCCTGGAGCAAGCAGTGGGTCCCATCTTAAGGGAGTAAATTCTGGGTCTGCAGAGAGGAAAGGCACTTAAAGTAGGGCCAGGTCTCCAGTGTGAGTGTAAGAGGAGGCAACATGCAAGGTCAGCTTTGACTCCACAGCAGCAGAAGTTGCCTTCCCACCCTCCCTGCCAGCTCCCCCACCAACATAACACCCACCTCCCGCCTGTGCCTTTCGCCTCTCTCCCTTTCTTTTTCTTCCCAGGGAACACACAGGAACATTTTCCAGAGAGAACACGTAAGTCTCAGCAAAGCCCATTACGGTGCCCCTCGGCGAATATTTGGGGCAGATACTGTCTACTGCCTCCCTAGTCCCACCATTTACTGACTGCAGTGCCAGGGCCACGGGCTGTGATTCTGTGGCAAGAATCAATTTCATAGATGTCAATAAGCTAAGAGGAGGGTTAATTCAGACTCTGAGGCTGAGCGTGACAGCTATTTTGGGTCAAGTCTACATTTCATTCCTGAATGGACTGTGGCTTACCCATCCTTTCCCCGGTCCAGCTCCTCAGCTTTCATTTTGAGTTCACACACTGAGTTTGGCCACATGCCTTTGGAAGCCCTGGGCTAATTTCCAATCTTGGAGGCCTTTTCCCCTCACCCCCGCCACTGTTCATTGTGAAAACCAAACACCATAGAAGAGAATTTGGAAATACTTCATGTGGAATCGTGCCCCTCTCATAGCAACAAATTCTGTTAGGTTTTCTCCTTCGATCTGGGCCCATGTGTGTGATGGCTGGACCTGGACATTCTCTTTATGGTCTGTTTATTCAATTAATGTTAGATGAGTCTGTGGCCTTTGAGTCTTCGAGAGCATCATTTCCAATGGCTGCAGCATGTCGTGTCAAGTGGATAGACATGCATTATTTAATCACTTGTCTTCTGTGCCACTACTGCTGAAAGCCAGGTCACCTGACCTGATTTTGGCTCATAACACACATTTGGCAGTCCCAGTGCTGGGATGTGCAAAAGTGGGGCCAGATTTCAGATGCATTTATTCATGAAACATGTATTAACTGTCAGTTAAAGGCAAGGAACCATGGCATAGGGGAGAGGACAAGGTTTAGGGGAGTAAGGAAATGTGGCCCTAGATATCCAGTGGCTTGAGAGTCTGGCTGGGGCAAGGAGACAGACCCCCAGGTCTCACATGATGAGGGGGGATGTTAGGGCTTCTGATCCCCAGGAATGTTATGATATGCCTGGTTCTGAGAAACTAGGTTCTCAAGTAATAGGGACTTATCTTTGAGACATTGGTGCATCCCCAATTATTTGTTACTGATGATAAACTAATAAAGTTCAGAACTAATTTACCGAAAAAACAAACAAGCAGAGATTCTGGGGGCTTTTCCTATCATCACTTCCATTTCAGTCATGTGCCTTCTGATGTTTCTAGAGTAGGAAGAGAAAGGATGTGGAGGTAGAGCTGCACTTATGGGAACAGTGGGATGGGACTCCCATCCATCATGTTCATGGGCTGGGGCGGGCAGGCTAAAAACCACTGATATGAGAAGAAGAATAACTGCTGTTTACTGAGCTCCTGCTTCAAGACAGACACTGTACTAGGCACTTTACATAAGGAAACGTGAGTCCCTTTATAAGTGTTTTACAGTAGAGATGACTCTTTTCATGATTAAGAAGAGTTTGTGAATTAGAAAAGTTAAATGATTCACTAGAGGTGACTTCTCAGTATCTCTTCTCCAAAATCAGGTAGCTGCATAGTATTTCATGTAACCCTTTTTCTAAAAAGGGATCTCATGCATCTTTGCCTTTCAAAATTGAATGGTAACTGGATAGCAATCCAGACCTAGGAATGCAAGAGAAATTATATGGAATAATTTTAGAAAGTCTCTCTTAAGGTAATTTACTTTCCGGTGAGAGTATATACTTAGAGCTGAAATTGATAAGCATGTATATTTAGAATTAGTACTTAAGTTATTTTGGTCATTTTCAAAAGAAACTGTACCATTAAATTAACATACCACATCAGTGGGCTAACAACCTGATCTCATCCTCACTCCTTTTGCTGGCAGATTAAAGACTAGGGTATTTAGAGACTTTCTACTCTGCCTGGAAAAGTCAGGAGTCCAGACCAGAAACCACTGACCAGCAAATCTCAGTGCTAGACCAGGATCTGTGCATTGAACTGGTGGCTAGATGTGTGGGGTGGGCAGAAGAGAATTTGAGGAACCTGGGATGAGCACTCCAAGGGCCAGGGAAGCCAGGGCCTGGTTTTTTAAATTTGACTTTATTGTTTTTCTTGATTACTGCTACAACCATAATTCATAGTCCCATGAGTCAGAGCCATAGGTTTTGTTTTCAAATGGCCTAGAGAGGGCCTTGCTCAAGGTGATGATTTATTCTGATTCTTTCATGGGAACCTTCTTCTACATCTGACTGTGGATGATGAAATGCTCTCATGACCACCCCTTGGGGCATCGCTGCTTCACACTCAATCCCTGCACCCGACCATCATGTGTTCAGAGGGGCTTCAGTGACAGTTTCCTCTGAGGGCATGTCCACCATGCCTGCCCCCATGTATGGGGTGACATCCAGTCTGCAGGCTGGTGTACACCCTTGAAACTTTGAGATGAGTTTGGAGCTAGGGATGAATTTGGGAGTCCTTGGCATATAGAGGGGAGCTACATCCCTCTACAAGAGTAGGTGAGGTCAGCAGGGGTGTGGGCACCTGGGGAAAGACTGGGATCTGTCTTGGGGCAACCACGCTTGAGCCGCCAGTAGACGGTGGAAGGGTTGAAAGGCACAGTAGAAGAGATGGGAGCTGAGTTGGGGAAACACAGTGCCCCAGGGCAAAGAAGCAGAGGGTTTCAAGGAGGCAGTGACAGGAGGGCCTGTTGAAGCCAAGAGGCCCAGGCTGTGTGGAGCCTGCTGGGATTCCTCTTTGCTGCTTTTGTTTGTTAAATTTTACCCAAATCTTGGAAATTATAAATCCTATGCTGTGGGATGAGTCTTACCCTTTTTTTTTCCCCACATGGTCATAGATTATTATATGATCATTAAAGAACATTTGGAAGAAAAAGTGGAAAGCAAAATTTTAAATACTTAATTTCCACCCTTTCTAAACACACCAAATGTTGACATTTTGGTATATTTTCTTTCAGTGGGTTTTCAGTGGTTTAGAGTTTTTTAAATTGCCATTATACTGTATTTATAAATTTGCACACAATTTAACATTTATACTACAAGCATCGATCTAGGATTGGTCTTTTAAAATATGGCAAACATCATTCAGACTGGTACAGAGTTCAGCACCCACCTTTTAATTCAATCGTCTTCATTATATTACTGCTTTCTGTTATATATATTTTGGCTACTTAATGTCAGGTACTGAGAGTAGTGTGTAAATTTATGCCCACAGCTGTCTTCATCTTGTATTTTTAATGGTAACGGGTTTTGCCTCAAGTATTTTGATGCTAAAATACTGAGTGTACAAATGTTCAGAACACTTATGCTTTCACAAATGCTCCTATGAATATAAAATTACCCTTTTTATCCTGCTTGACGCTGCTTATTGCCTTAAATTGTGCTTTGTCTGACAGAGCCACTCACGCTTTTTCTTTTGTTTGCATTTACCTAGTATAGCTTTGTCTACCCTGGAATCATTTTATTTTAGGTGAGTCTCTTGTATTAATTTAATCTGGGAACCTTTGTCTTCTAACAAGGGGATGGTAAATGCTTATGTTTATTGTCCTAATCATTTCGGGTGGCCTCTTGTCATCTTGTTTTGTGTTTTCTGCATTTCCTTTCTTTTGAGCCATAGCTGGTGATTTCTTGTACCTTCTGCAGTAATTAGGAAGGGAGACATCTTGTTTCTCACTCCACTGGTCTGCATTTTATTGCCTCCAATAAAGGTCTTAATTTGTCTCTGTGTTCGGTTTGTAAGCAGCTCTGCTTATCTCAGCCTGGCCCTTCTCATCTCCAGGAGGTGACATCCTCTGCAGAATGGCTTTAAAGGCCCTCTGTTGATTTCTTTGTTTGCTCACTCAGGGAAAGGAGGTGTCTCATGCTTCCTGCGAGATGGTGGGACCATCTAGGCTCTAGCCAGAGGGTGTGTGTGTGTGGCGATGGTGATGGGGGAAGGCAGGAATTGTCATTACCACTGCCCATGGAAGGCCCAGGAAGTGCCTGTTGGCCTTTGATTGAGGAAACTGGCCTGAGCAGACCCGGCCCAGCTGGCAGGGATAAGCTCTCTGCAGAGAGAGCGTCTCAGGGCTGAGGGACCAGAGTGAGGGTGGGTGGGGGATGGTGGGCCTGAGCTGGCAGGGTCCTGGTTCTGGCCTAGACAGGTGGTTCAGGGACTGTCAGTCTCAGGCGTGAAAATTCCTGGGCACATGAATTTTTTTTATATTCTTTTTTTTTAAATTGAAGTATAGTTGATTTGCAATATGGTGGGCACATAAATTATTTTTAAATATGCTTGTTTTGGAACTCCCTGGTGGCCCAGTGGTTAGGACTCTGCACTTCCACTGCAGGGGGCACAGGTTCAATCCCTGGTTGGGGAACTAAGATCCCACATGCCGAGCAGCATGGCCAAAAAAATATGTGTGCGCGCGTGTGCGTGTGTGTGTATATGCTTATTTATTTATTTATTTATTTATTTATTGGCTGTGTTGGGTCTTCATTGCTGTGTGCGGGCTTTCTCTAGTTGCAGCGAGCGGGGGCTACTCTTTGTTGCAGTGCATGGGCTTCTCATTGCGGTGGCTTCTCTAGTTGCAGAGCACGGGCTCTAGGCGCGCGGGCTCAGTAGTTGTGGCACATGGGCTCAGTAGTTGTGGTGCACAGACTTAGTTGCTCTGTGGCATGTGGGATCTTCCCAGGCCAGGGCTCGAACCCATGTCTGCTGCCTTGGCAGGCGGATTCTTAACCACTGTGCCACCAGGGAAGTCCCTGTGTATGCTTTTTAAGACCTGTAAATGGAATTTCAGTAAGGGTTTTCTCAGGGCCTCCATTTGTCTACTGTCTTAACCAGGTATTGCTCCCATGTATTTTATATTAAAACTCTCTCTGTGGGGCAATTAACAGCTTTAAATGACTTATTTAAATTTAAGCACCTCTGGCATTTTTTTTCAGTTATGCAAGATAGTTGCTCCTCTGTATCCCCTAACACAGAGGTGCCAGTTCTGGGGAGGACAATGCCACAGCCACAGAGAGGGGAGGGTTGGGGCCTGGGAAAGGCAGGGTGGGGCTGCTTGGGGAGGACAGCCTGTCAAGGCCTAGGAAGGTCTCCAGAGGGAGACAGGCCAGGTGGAGCTTCACTGTTGTCTTTTTTTTTGCTTTTTCCAGCTTTATAGAGGTAATAATCACATAGAACATGTGTAGGTTTAAGGTGAACAATGTGATGATTTGATATATGTTTATATTGG
Organism: Neophocaena asiaeorientalis asiaeorientalis; assembly: GCF_003031525.2. Classification (NCBI taxonomy): domain Eukaryota; kingdom Metazoa; phylum Chordata; class Mammalia; order Artiodactyla; family Phocoenidae; genus Neophocaena; species Neophocaena asiaeorientalis. Next base: position 545,071 of record NW_020172445.1, on the reverse strand, counting down.
GAAATGACTATCACAAGCCTTCATCTTTTGTAGGGCTTGAGAGGCAGAGGTGGAGCTGTGCTGCTGCCAGTGATCCTCTGCCTGACAGGGCCAAGGTTTTCCTAAGAGTGGCCACAGGTCAGAAGGAGCAGTGAGAAGCTGGTGAGAAGGGGCAGTGCATGCAGTGGTCAGAGCTTTGACAGGGCCAGCCTGGCTTCTGGGGAGGGTGGTGGGCCAAATAGCTACTCAGGAGAGCCAGACCATGTCCACCAGACACCAAAGGCTGACACCTCACAAACACCAAGTTCCTTGGGGACCAGCACCTCAGCTGATCCTCTGGGAAGCCTTGGAACATTTAAGCCAGAATCAAGAGGTAACATCATCAGGGTCCAGACAAGCAGGTGTCAAGGAGACCTTGGGGCTGGGACAAAGCCACGCCTGGCCACTGGAGTCAAGGTCATCTCTCTAATCTCCCTCCTGTTCCAGACCCACATGGTCATGATGGCTACTGTCAAGCCCTTGGAGCACCAGATGAGGAAACTGAGGTCCAGAGATGTAGATGATATATCCAAGGTCACTCAACAGGCTGATTCCAATTCCTTAGAGTGTTTCAAAATATTTTGACCCAGGGCTTCCCTGGTGGCGCAGTGGTTGAGAGTCTGCCTGCTGATGTAGGGGACACGGGTTCGTGCCCCGGTCCGGGAGGATCCCACATGTCGCGGAGCGGCTGGGCCCGTGAGCCATGGCCGTTGAGCCTGCGCGTCCGGAGCCTGTGCTCCGCAATGGGAGAGGCCACAACAGTGAGAGGCCCGCGTACTGCAAAAAAAAAAAAAAAAAAAAAAAAAAAAAAAAAAATATTTTGACCCATATGCTTTTCTTCTTCTATATGAGTTGGTGTAAACCCTCTGACTCAGATGTTAATGTCCAGACCTAACACATGCAAGTGTGTGTGTGTGTGTGTGTGTAATTCCCCCTGTTAGAGTTAGTCGTTCCTCTTCTGTGTTTCCAGTGCTCTCTGTTCATCCCTCCATCATACAATTTATCTTGCTGCACTGGAATTATCTGTCTGTGTGTGCCCTCCTGACAGGAGTGAGTAGCTAAGGGCAGGGACTTTGTACTGTTCTTTGTATACAGTAGGCACACATGAATTTTGTTAGATGAATGTTGATGAATTCACAACTGTCCACTCACTATACATAGGTTACCATGGCTTGGCCCTATTAAATGCAATCCTTCTATGGTTGATTAATTAAAAATTATGTTCTTCTGATTAATAACTGAAAAACTATACTTTGCTTAGCATACTATGCCTGTGAGGAGCATAGCTGCTTGGGCCACACTGCTTCATGGTGCCTCTTGTGGCAGTGTGCTCTAATTGCAGGCAAAGGGTCTCAGGAGTGGGTCTTTCAAACAAAACATGTAAAGGAAAAACATTTTCACCAAATGTATGCAACAAGTTTCTGAAATACACCAGCCTCTGCTTCCATTGCCCTTACTCTGCTACCCCAGCATCAGTAGCTGGAATCACAGCTGCTCAGATTTGACATGAGATAAGGTTGGCAATATTGCTAAGATCCCAATTTGGCTCACCTGCTGCGGCTACAGGTGAGGCAGCACCTATAAGGAAACAACATGAAGTGGCCATGTTCATTTTCACAATTCCTACTCTGTGCTCCATGTTCTGTTTTAGACTTGGCTAACCCCCTAAGGACAGGGACTGTGTCTCATTCACTTCTGTCTCTCCAGTGGTTGGTGCAGGGCTTAACACAGAGTAGGTGCCACGTGCTGTGCTGGGACTGTCTAAGAATTGGCGTGTCAGAGCCTTGGCGTCAGAATGATCTGGTAAAAGAGACCTGGCGGGAAAGCTACTCTGAAGTAACCACAGCTCTACTTGCCGGTGCCCAACCATTCCAAACATCCATGCCTTTATTATTATTCTGATTTCTCAATTTGATTTTATTCTTCAGAAGTCACCATTCCACTCCATCGCATTCAGTGAGTGTGGACACACATTAATCATTACTGGGGTCAATGACCAGATGATCCCTTAACATTCCATTACCAAGACAAGTGTTTGTCATTTCTCATTAGTGTTATGTTTATAGTCACTAGGGACTTATCCCCGGAAAACTTGTCAAAATCTGCGTGGCCTTGCCAACACGGGGCAAGTTTATCCTTCCAGAACTGTGGAGGGCATCTGGAACCCTCGCATGACTTTCCAAAGAAAACGCAGTGCAGCACCATGGTCTCTTTCATCTTCTATCATCTTGCACATCAAAACTTCCCCTTCACTCATCAAGGGACTCTTGCAGAGCTGTGAATATTACCTCCCCACTGCCTCACATCCTTCACAGAACTGCAGGTGCCTCTTGGAAGAAGTGCTGCATCTGTGTCCCTCTCCCTTCTTGCCTTTACTTTCCATTGTTATTAGAAGTGTAGCCATGGAGAGAAATCTGGTGGTCAGTGGTGACTGCAGCCCTGAGAAAAGATAGATTTTCCTTCTAATCAGACTAAGAAGACTGGGTTTGGTTTCTAGTCCCTGTAGTCTGCAGAACAAACTCAAGATGGCAAGTCCAGAAAAATCCCCTTTTGTGAGACAAGCTCTCTGCACAGGGGGCGGGGGTCACTGATTGATAGGTGCTGCATCCGGAATGGACTGTGGGATTTGCAGTGACCCTGACTCAGGCCCTCACAGCAGCCACTCTGGGAGGCAGCCACTCAGGGACATTGCTGGAGAATCACAGACCAAAGGATAACACTGCCTGCCTCCTGGAGCACAGAGAAAAGGTCTCAGTCCAGGGGCAAGCCTCTGCCTCCCCCCTCACAGAAAAAGCCCTCCTAAGCTTTTTGCCTGGATTTGGGCACTGCGGCTGTGCTTGGCATCTGTGCCTCTTGGCAACTCGTGCTGCCTGCCGCTTGACACAGGCAGCCATCCTCGTAGCAGACCTCCCAGCCTTCTCCTGCCTAGAGCTTTTGTGAAGACCAAATGAGAGAAAAGTCCATGCATGTTCTCTAAAGAGCAAAGAGCACTGGTAGGAATGCTGGATGGCTGTGCTGTCTGGCCACGCCCTCCACAAGCTCTGGCTTTGGGTATGCTTGATGAGCATGTTCCACATGGCAACAAAATGCCCCAATTCAGTGAGATACCTCAAATTGGTAGTTTCAGATTTTACATTCCTTTCTTTGCATATGAACTTTTTTTTGGCCAAAAATTGTTAGCCACAGGTTTTCTAAACCGTTCTTACCAAACATCTATTTCCTACTGAAACTCTCTTCTCCATTTCAGGGTCCCCAGAATACACCACTGGCATACCCAGCCTTGTTCATTTGGTCACAACTTTTCCCTGCCTTCCCTCCCCACCCTACTGACCCTTCAGAGCCTCTTCATATTGTACCCACCTTTTTTTTTCTTTATAAATTTGTTTGTTTTTATTTTTGGCTGTGTTGGGTCTTCGTTGCTGTTCCCCGGGCTTTCTCTAGTTGCAGCGAGCAGGGGCTACTCTTCATTGCGGTGCGCAGGCTTCTCATTGCGGTGGCTTCTCTTGTTGCAGAGCATGGGCTCTAGAGTGCAGGCTTAGTAGTTGTAGCGCATGGGCTTAGTTGCTCCGCGGCATGAGGGATCTTCCTGGACCAGGGATTGAACCCGTGTCCCCTGAGTTGGCAGGAGGATTCTTAACCACTGCACCACCAGGGAAGCCCTGTACACACCCTTGAAGACCAAGCAGAAGACCTCTCTACAAGCTGACCCACAAATCACCTCGCCCTCCTTCAAAAGAAGTTATTGGGTTCCTGCTGATCTTGAACCATGAGGCAGTAATCACAGTGGTTAAGAGCAGGCTCTGCAGTCAGCTTGCCCACCTCTTACTGCCTGTGTGACCTTGGGCAAGTTACTTGAAGTTCCTGGGCATTGCTTTCCTCAGCTATAAAATAGGGATAATAACAGTAGCTCTTTTATGCATATAAAGGGCTGAGCACAATGCCTGATGCACTGTAAGCACTCAGTAAAGGAGAGCTAGTATTAATCCTAAGAATTTTCTTTATATGTTGCCATGTAAGGCCATAACAACCCAGGAAAAGTGGATTTAATTGTCCCAGATGAGGAAAATGAAACTCAGAAAGGTTAAAGCACTTGCCCAAGGCCACACATCTGGTGATGAAGCTGAGATTCAGAGTCAATTCTATCTGGTTGGGATCAACAGCTTTCCCACCGCCATAGCCAACCCACCTTAATAGGCCTCCTGTTATTACATCAGCCCATCTTCCTTGGTTTACCCTTCACGTGGGCATTGCTCCTCTACCCAGCCAGACCCTGGGGTCCTCTGGAGCAAGGTTTCTCAAAACACTGCCACCCTAGCTATGTACCATTCAGTATCTGTTGAGTGAACAAAAGAGTGAATGGGGCTTCCCTGGTGGTGCAGTGGTTGAGAGTCCGCCTGCTGATGCAGGGGACACGGGCTCGTGCCCCGGTCTGGGAGGATCCCACATGCCGCGGAGCGGCTGGGCCCGTGAGCCATGGCTGCTGAGCCTGCGCGTCCGGAGCCTATGCTCTGCAAAGTGAGAGGCCACAACAGTGAGAGGCCCGCGTACAGAAAAAAAAAAAAAAAAAAGATGAATGGATGGGGGACTTCCCTAGTGGCTCAGTGGTTAAGAATCCACCTGCCAGTGCAGGGGACACAGGTTCGAGCCCTGGTCCAGGAAGATCCCACATGCCGCAGAGCAACTAAGCCCGTGTGCCACAACTACTGAGCCTGCGCTCTAGAGCCCACAAGCCACAACTACTGAAGCCCGCGCGCCTAAAGCCCGCTCTCCGCAATGAGAGAAGCCACTGCAATAAGAAGCCCGCGCACCGCAACAAAGAGTAGCTCCCACTCAACGCAATTAGAGGAAGCCCGTGTGCAGCAACGAAGACCCAATGCAGCCACAAATAAATTTATTTTTTTTAAAAAGAGCGAATGGATGGGAAAAATGCATTTCAAGACCAGAATCTATCCCCAAATAACCTAGCCCTGGTACTTAAGTCCCTGGAAGTCAGGGGCCTCTCAGCAGAACCAGGGGCCATCCCACCTCCAGGCTCTTCCCCACTTCAACTCACCCACCACACTGACCCAGGATATCTGACCATGTTTCTCTCCTTCTAAAGCACTTCCAGGGATTTCTGCACTTCCTGTGGGACTAGTCTCTAGAAAGGAGTTTGGTTTCAACATGCTCTGTTAACATAAGTCTTCACTGAGCTTAACATGTATTTCTTTGATCTAGAAGGCAAACTTTTGGAAAAAAGATGGTCAAGAATAGCAATGATGTGCTCCCTCAGAGCTGTGCAGTAAAGGGACCATGGCCACGTTCTCCTGGGGCTACGGTTTCTTTATTTATGTCCCTTTATTTTTAAAGTAAAACTGCATGTAAAGTGCTCTAAACACCAAGATGAGAATGCAGAACTTCAGGATAAACATGACAGAATGATGCCTGTTTTGCTGCTTGCCTCATTGTCCCAGAGAAAGAACCTCACGTGTGTTGATGGGACAGAGGAGAACATGAAAGATGCTGAGGTGTGCCCAAAGTTACTGAGACCCTGCGTTTTGGTGTAGACACAATCAAATGAAACTGTCCTTTAAGCCTCCTCAGGGAACAAGCAAAGATGGGGAGTGAGGCAGTAGAATTGTAGAGAAGACCATGGAGATTCTGAACAGAAACTTTTCTATTAAAGAACACCTGAAATCCCATTTAGTCATAGCTACCATTTTTTGAGTGCTCAAGACTGCATAACTTGATCAAGGCCAATGGGTGGCAGAGTGGCTTTGACCTCGTGTATGTCCAACTCCTATCCAGCATCTTTCTCCTAAAGCACAAGGCTCTCATTTCCCCGAGGAATCGTGGAGTCCAAGAGACTTAGAGCTCTTGGGTCATCTGTTCTAAGTACCCTCTAATCATCCTCTTCCTCAACTCATTAGCAGAGGTCAAGACCTGTGCATAATTCAGTTAGCTCATTTGTTTATTCATCATGTGCTTATATAAATGGCTTGAAATCTTTCCTCAGTATCCTTATTTGCAAAAAAATTTGGCCCACATCAAGGTAATTCATGAGCTTATACTTACAAGTGTTTTCAATCATGTTTTAACTAGTAGTAAATCTTTTGTTTGATTTATCTGAAAATTGTTGTCCTTCCTCTTGCCGCTGTCTTGTAAGATTCTGTAAGCCCCCTCTGATAACAAGAGCAGCTAAGTAAAGATAAACAAGTGAAATTAATTTTAATAATATTGTTTATTTAACCTAATGTATCCAAAATGTTATTTTATCCAAAACATTATTAATGAGCTATTTTATATTTTTTATACTAATTTTTCAAAATCTGGTGTATATTTTATACTTACAGCACATCTCAATTCAGACTAGTCATATCTCAAGTGCTCAATAGCCACATATGGGTATTATATTGGAAACAGATATAAATAGGCGTTCTTCTTTTCCTATTTCATCTGTTTCTATTTCAACTTTAGGTTTTGCATTAGGATTGGATCATAAAAGGTTATGTTAATGGAAATGTGCCCTTTGGACAATTTAATAAACATAGCAGTGGTTTAGGACAGTGGAAAGAACATACCTTAGGAGTTATAAAACCTGGGTTCTAATCCTCAGCTAACTGGGCAACCCTCAACTTCCCTCAGCCTCTTTCCTCATGTTAAAAAAGAGATGATGGCTTATGATTATTAAGTTTCTCTTATAGCACACACCATTTTCAGGGTTTCTGCAGCTGTTTGCTCTTTCCAGTCAAAATTTTTGTATGACAGTGCTTATCCCAAGTTGGAGTAGTGTTCCCTGTGCCCAGTTCTGTGCCTGGCACACTGCAGGAACAAGAAATGTTTGTTGAATGAATGAAAATCCAGTTCTTTGAGGGATCCTGGGGCCTCTCAGTTTTTGCAGAATAACTATAGCAGCCTTAGCAGTTAATTACATTTTCATTTCCTTTCTCATATTAGCCTAAAGTGCTGACAATCTAAGCTTTCTGAAGGGTAATAGCCAGGATCAGAAACCATTTCCCGATCCTGTTAGCAAAAGAGCTGGTGCTCAGCTATAGGCATGACTGCCTAGAGACCCCCGCAAAGGGCCTCCCTCTTGTTACATGCTGTTCTTATGCTGAGGAGAGTTAATTAATGATTCTGAATAAGAAAACAATCAAATCTGTCTGCAGTCATATGAGTCAGAGCAGACCCAGATGGGGAGCTGGTCCTTGGCCTCCAAATGCCCTCGGGAAAAGCAATAGCAATCTTTGCTCCATACGTCAAGAGCCTTGCAAAATCCCAACCTACAAGGGAAAGGAATTGCTCAAAATGGATTGGAGCCCCAGCATGATGTGAAGCAGTTTCTTAAAAGGCCAGGCCCCCTGCCTGGGTGTTAAGCACACTGAGGTCTAGGGAGAGGAGAAAAAGCACAGTTCTATTTCTCTCTACTCTCCTTAGACACCCAAACCTATAGCAACTGCATGGGGAGTTCTCAGGCACAGGCCTCCTGTGTGTGTGTGTGGCAAGATTGGGGCAGTTGACATTGCCACCCTGGAAGGACTGGAGAATATGTGGCTTAAAGCACATCAAGCTCCAAACCTGGCCACCTTCAGGACTCCCGTGGCCACATATGAAGGTGGAACATTGGTTGTGACGGCATGAGGGTGGAAATGTGATGTTTCCCTGAGATTAGTTGAGGCTCACAACAGTGAAAACTTTTATTTTGGTGTTAGAAGCTTTGCTGTGAAAAATCTGAGAGAGGGAATAGGTGGAAGGAGCCTCTTAACAATATCCAAGTGTCCTCAGCATTGGAACAGGATGCTAGCAGATAAAGATAAGCCCGTTTCTTTAGCTCTGTATGTACTCTGTTGAATAATAACAACATCCTCATTTTTTTTTCCTCTCTCTCTATTCTTGCAAGCTTGGCTTCCTGTGAAACTGTTCCACTCTGGAAAAACCCTGGACCACTGGCCATGAGGGTCATACACTCACCTTTCCCCTTCTTTGGTAATCAAGTTCAGGTAACAAGCCCTTTGTCAGGATAAGATGTGAACTATGTGGCAATACCCTTGCTCAATTTGAAAGGACTCCTTGTGATTTATATCTGAATCTTAGTTGGTCCCCAATCCCATTACTCTAAAATTTGGTTAGAATCTCAGAGAAGACAGTGCAATACTTCATTTTTTCTTCTACAATAGCAATAGGAAAAAAAATAGTGGTCAGGAGGAGTCTCTGGAGTCTAAGATATCCAGGCTGGAGCATAAACGCTGCTCCTTCTGACCTGTATAACCATGGACAAACCCCTTTCCTCTCAAAGTTTCATTTCCTCATCTTGAAAGTGGAAGTAACACCACCACCCACATCATAGGACTGTGAGGATTAAATACATCCTTACATGTGAAGAGCCTGACTCAGAAATGTTTCCTCTTATTATTAGCTTGTAATTCTTTAAATAGGGATCGCTGATGGGTTCATTCGAAGTGATGCAGTAGATCGTCTACAGCTATGTTTTCTCCTGTTCCATTCTGTGATGAGCTTTGGGGAAATCCTCACAGAGGCCGTGGTCCTCAGAGCTTGCTTCTACTCCATGCCCTAAAATTCTCCCTTTCCACTAGGCGGGGCTGGGGCCAGTGCTCCAGGACCTTGGACAGCTCCACACCCTAGGGACTGCTGGGCGGCCTGAGGGAGCAGGAAGCACTTGGGGGATTTTCCCAGAAGGGCTGCATTAGTGTGGGGATTTAGGAATCCCAAAAGCCGCAGTCTCATTCCCAGCCTGTGTACCACTTGAATGCATGCGGAGATTCTTCAACACAACCAGCCCTCCTGGAAAATTCTGAGGAGCCTCTCCTCAGAAACTCCATCCATAGGAGTTACCGAATCTTCAGGGCCTTTCCTTCTCTCCTATGAATTCCAAGGATTTTTTCTTTTTTGAGCCCAAGAAGAACAGAAATACTACCCACAATTTCCTGTATCTGCTGATTTTTAATTTGTTCGGCTTCAGTACAAGGATTAAACATTCTTGATTAACCTCAAGTGAAAGTAATAATGTATGAGTATGAAGAAAGGCTTTAGAAGACAGAGATTCACGTATGAATTTTAAAAAACAGTGTTATTGCCTGTATGTGATGTTAAGCGACATTCTCTAATTAGGATAAGCAGGTAGTTCAATTTATGAGATAATTTAGCTTTTCGCTCTCCAGTGCAGAACACAACATGCATATGCAGTCACCTTCCAAACAGGCAAGGAGGAGATTAAGTCCTATTTTTACTTTATGATACTGAGTCATGTAGTTCAATGAAAATCACATGGATGCCAAAGTAAGAACAATACCAGGTATTTAAATATCTCTTTTCCTTTAAGGAGCTCTAAAGAGTTTGTGGCTGCATGAAATCACTTCAGAGCAACACCAGGAGAGGAGACACATGTCATCAGGTGGGCATTTAAGACTGAGCACATCTCATCCATCTCCCCTGCTCCCATCATTAGGCCTGGAGGAGCCAGTGTTTCCTAGTTCTTTGCATTTAGAAAGACTCCTGAAATCTGCATTTTCAGGGCCGTATTGTTGATGAGAAAAAGAAAGCATATGTTTAAAAAATATGTTTTTGACTAATAATGAGGAAGAGGGGAGGATAAAAGTAGAATAGGAAGAAAAAGGAGAAAGGAATTGAAGAAGGAGAGGAAAAGACAGGAAATATACTTAAATCTCCCTGAGCTTGATGAATGTTTTTCGTGCTTTTTTCTCTTAAACAAATTTGATGCCCACCCCCAACTGGATGAAAACTTGAACAAACGTCTTTAGGCCCTCTTTAAATATTTCCATATAGGCGAGAACAGTGGCAGTTCCATTGCTTGAAGGAACTGCAGACAAGAACATCGACTCAGGACTCCAAAAGCAGACAAGTAGCCCCCAAATGTTTTTTACCTAACAATGCCCACACCCACCTTGAGCTTTCACACCGTGGGGGAGTGTTAGTTGCCAAATTTCAAATTGGTTTCACTTCTGCCCAGCAGAGGTCGCTGTGGATACTTGTGGAGACTGGACCGGGCAGGGCTGGGCTGGATGGTGGCTCTGGTAACTGTTCTTCCTGTGGTTCCATTGGCCACTGTCTAGCCCCTCATCATACAGGAAAGGAGTCTCTGGTGACAGCACCTTTGCTGTCAAAGTGCTATGAAACTGAGGTCACTTGGTGGGAGTGGGCAGGTCTGGGAGGGCTGTCCTCATCCTCCTGGGATATCTACCCATAGTGATATATCTGTGTCACGTTCGTGCCCTCTCTGTGAGTGTACCTGGTATTACTGAGAGGCCATCGTCACTGACCAGCAACTCCAGCCCCATGGTCCTTCCAGATAGAGGCCAAAGTGACAAAAGTTGTCTTGCCACACAATCTTGCACCCACCTCTGCTGTTGAGCTCCCCAAGCCCCACTTGTCAGCCCATGATGGTGGGGGGCAGAATTCTGGTCCTTAGGGCAGCCTTTTACAGCAGGATACGGTTTCTGAGGGATGGGAAGGGCAGAACCCTAGTGAGGATATTAGGGTCAGACCCAAATCACCAGAAGGGCTGAAGAGAGCTCCACATACTTGTGAGATTCCACTTTCTGCGCCACACCGCATGCACATGATCTGAAGCTACCTCCACCCTGAGGGCATCCCCTGGGACCCTAGGTCATTACTGCAGCTTGAGGGTTGAAGGGGTGACTACCCTGCCCCACCCCCGCCCCCATCCAAGGCCAGCAGTAATTGATTCTTTTCACACACATCCGGCCAGATGCACAAGGGACACACACATGAACACTGGAGCACCCATTGGCACCTCACCCGGGCATACACATTCACACTCTGACCCGCACCCTCACCCATGTAAACACACTGTGACACATACAAATACACTCGAATCCTGGAACCAAATTTGACCTAACACGGCTGATGGAGCAGGGTTGGGGGGTCCAGGCAGGATGCCCTTACGGCCCCTGGCCCACTCATGCCTCCTGAACCCTGGGCCCCTCCTCGAGAGGCGGAGCCCCTGGCTTGTCCACGTTCTCGTGGTCACAGGTCTTGGAACGCCGCACAGAAGGGACCCTGGCTACTATCGCACACACGGCATCCTGGGTGCTGGACCGGCGAGGGTGGTGGTGTGCAGGGCAGAAGGGTGTGGGGCATAGTGCCCTGCCCGGCGCAGCCGCCTCCTCCCTTGGGATTTTCCATCCCGGCTCGCGCGGGCCCGCGAGGAGCGAGCGCGCTTTGTCTCCCGCCTGGTTTCTGGCACGTTTCCGCAGAAGCTCCCCGCGCC